>NW_028253355.1:0-58714 GCF_964263255.1 Lissotriton vulgaris
ATGAAGTGCAATGAGGACAAGTCGGAGGTCCTCTTGTACGGCCAATTCCTGCCTGCCTTTAGACAATCTCTGTAGCCTCCAGATTTTCCTTGTTCCAACTCTGAGGGCGGCGATGCAAAAAACTTGGGGGTGTGGTTCAGCGAGGATCTCCGGTTCGCTGACCATGTTAAAAAGCTTACCAGTGTCTGCTTTGGCACCCTTAAGTACTTAAGAAGATGAAAGCAGATGAAAGTGATTACAAGCACCAAAAGAGTAAATAGTAGATATAGTTCTACCAAGGTGGTAAAACAGTGTACATATGCAGGCATATGAACAAGGCAGTAATCCGGCGTACTCCTACTATGCAAAACCCTACTCTAAGTGTACCTAGAGTGTGTGTAGGTGTAAAGCCAAGAATCCCGCCAAGGGATGATCCAACCCCATTACCTTGCGAGAGAGAATGTAGGACGTCCATCTTGTCCACAAACTGGAAACCACCTCACGGAGATGTCAGACAGCTGTGTGGTGAGGTTTCAGCATGCAGGGACACTCTGTATCAGCTGAAGTGCCTCCCGTGCTAATCTTTGGGATGCTCTTTATTTTTAATAGAAAGCAGCCTTGCAATATGCGTATAGATTAGCGATGTTATAGATATACTGGGCCCGATTCACAGAACTAACTTAAGACAAAATCCTAAACGTACTACTTTTGGTACTCACAGAAGTTAGGATTTTGTCTTAAGTTTGTCTTAAGACAGACTTAAGACAGATTTAAGACCGACTTAAGACAGACTTAAGACAAACTTAAGACAGACTTAAGACAGATTTAAGACAGACTTAAGACAGACTTAAGTTAGGATTTTGTCTTAAGTCTGTCTTAAGTCTGTCTTAAGTCGGTCTTAAGTTTGTCTTAAGACAAAATCCTAACTTCTGTGAATACCAAACGTAGTAAGTTTAGGATTTTGTCTTAAGTTAGTTCTGTGAATCGGGCCCGTAGATAGCCCTATCGCCCCGGGGATGAAGATAGAGCGACATTTGTACATAGTGCATAGAAGGGCCTTGTACACGATGTTCTTGGCATCATGATAATGTGCGAAGCTAGATGTGTAAACAAAGTAGTTTCAGAGAAACTAATTCAACATTGTCGTGCATGCAAATATGTGCAAAAGGTTACGGCAGAAATGTTATTGTGAAAAATAGGACAATGTAAGAAATGAGTCGCTTCAGTACATAGGCCTAACCATGGCACATAACACAACGTGGAGCTCAAACATTCTGGAATTTTTTAGTAGTTTCTGATTATACATACAAAAGACCAATGTTATGCTTAATAATGGATGTCCGACCACCCAGCATAATATTGGCGTGCTACCTCCTACTTTTAACATAGGTTTGCTAAGGCTTGACTGATAAAAGGTTATTCCTCATGTGACTTCTGAGCATGACTCATGTTTTTTTAATCAGTTTGCTAAAATGGGGCAAGTAGCTACTATGGCAATCGGAGTTATTTCAGGGCACACACACATATCTCTTTGCTTGATGTGTTCTTAACAGGAAGAGAGGATGAATGCACACGCTGCATACCTCTTTTAAATATTTGTAAATACATTTCTCTTGCTAATATTTTCACTTATGGTTGGAGTTTGACGATTTAGATCCCAACACTACTGAGACCCAGAAGTCTCTTTGAGACATCATGAGCACCAGCAATCGTTTGGTGTCAATTATCCCAAACATCACATAATGTTAGTAAGGGTTTGCAAAAGAGTGACAGAGTCATCTGCCACGTATTGGCTGCTTTTGACCATGTGCTGATATTCACATTTTTACAATTACTTAAGTAACACACTTACTGAGTTAGGTAATATCAGTCTCTAAGCGACTTAGACTGTCCTCCTGTCTTTCTAAAGTGAGGAGGTAATCATATTGCTATTGTATTTCCTCCTTAGTACCCAAAGAGCTCAGGGAAAAAAAAATAACAAGTCGGCTTTTAAAATAGGTACTAGCCCTGTACAGAAATAAATTGGGCTGGGATAAAAAATACAGTTCTACATGTCATTCCCTTAAGCAGTGACCCCCAAGGGCAGGCTTAATATCCTCTGAGGACAGGAGCAAAACATGACATAAGAGCTATGTTGGACAGGCCACATGAAGGGCCACTCTCCCCCGGCCCGACCAGGCCCGAGCCCGGTCACGCAGGTACCACACACCACCATTACACGTCCTCCGTCCCCTCAGGGACCCCTACCCTCGAACATGTCGACCTCGTGGGCCTGATCCACTGCCGGCCTGCGCGCCCATCCTGGGCGCCATCTTGGACACTCCACCACGAGGCCGCCTGGCCCCCGATCGACCTCAACCCTGGGCCTGGCCAGGTCTCAGACATCCCGGCACCACCATCCACCCAGGAGGTGAGCGGGCTACTTGGCAAGTCACTGGGGGAAAGAGGTGTCGATGGCTCTCCCCCGCCAGGTGCCGCTCGCCCATCGCCTCCCCGGGCGCTGGCTCCACCCCCCTGCTGGGTGTCTGAACTCCCTCATCCCGGACCTCCCGACCTCCAAGTGCGAGGGTCCGGACATCAAAGAACACCAGCCCTATAACTGGGGCAGCTCCAGAGCAGGAAGGCAGTTGTATCTTGGAGTCGAGAGACGCAGAGAAGAACTCATCCTTGACGGACTACTGGCGCTGCCATAGCTCTGTCTCGTGCACCATCGTCTTGCCTGCTGGCGCTGCCGCAACCTTCGTAACCTTCATATCCTTCATCGTCGTCGGGACCTGCTGGCGTGGCCGCGGACCGTTTGTAACCATCATCTTCATCGGGACCTGCTGGCTCCGCCGCGGACCGTCGTTTCCTTCGTCCGTCTCGGGACCTGCTGGCTCCGCCGCGGCCCGATCATCTAGAACGCTGAGCTCGAGGATTGAGAGCTAGTTTCATCTTTTGGTAACAAGACTGTCCCGCTACCCCTTTTCCCAAGCCAGAGACCAGAACCGAGGGGACCCCTGAGTCCAGACCTCCTTGTACCATTCCATCGTAACTTAAAGAATTGCCTATAAAGTCTCGTTGAACTTTAACCTTGTGTGGTGTCCGTCTGTGGGGGGGGAGTTACTTGTCTGTACGATCGCTGGAGACGGCTCTCCCCGGAGACCTCTCCCCTTATCCTCGGCCGACCCTCCCGGTCCGTCTAACATTGGTGGCAGCGGCGGGATCCGAATCACCGCATAACCGTACAGAGAGTAGCTCACCCCACGGCGAATCACGATGTCAACTAAAGAAAGCGGATCAACGGAGAAATTCCAGATGGAGAAATTGGACGAGTACAGCCATCGTGAACTAAAGCAGTTCTGCATCGAACTAGGTATCGCTACCACCGGTCTCAGTACCAAAGACGATTTTAAGCAGGCCCTAGAATCTTGGGCAGAAACCGGGGCGGCCGGAACCCCCGATCAAAGCATCACAGCAAAAACCACCACGGCCCCTGAAGAGCGAAGAACGGGTCTCTCGCAAGACGAGATCCAGGAACGAGAGAAAACCCGACTACACGAGCTGGAAATGGCCCGGCTCAAAATGGACATTGAACTTAAATTGGCCGAACAAAAAATCAACTTAGAGCACCTGCGTCTCCGAGAAGAAAGAGAGGAGAAACAGAGACAAAGGGAGCTTGAGGAAAAGAAACTGGCATATGAGCATGAGCGGAAACTAGCTGAGATCGACCTACGCAAGAATAAAGAAGTAGGGGTGTCCGAGCAACCACACACCCCAGGGGCAACAGAGAAAAAGGTACACATCCCCAAGGATGTCGTTCGAGAGTACTTCCGAGAGGACGACATCCAGCAATGGTTTAAGGCCTATGAAATCGCTATGACTGCACACCGGATCGATAGAAGCGATTGGGGAGCCGGTCTATGGGGGAGATTCCTCAATGAGGGCCGCGACGCCCTGCTGCAACTCCCGGACCACCAGATGACCTCCTATGACCATATGAAAGCTGCACTCCTCACCCGCTATGGCCTCACACCCGAGATGTACCGTCAGAGGTTCCGAGACTGCACCCGCATCCCGGGTACAACTTGGGTGGACTATGTAAACTACTTTAGCCGAGCCTTCGAAGGCTGGATCAAAGGGAGCAAGGTCACAACCTACGAACAACTGTTCAATCTTATGGTCTGGGAGCATCTGTCGAACAATTGCTTCATTGAACTCCGCCAGCACCTCCTCGACAGCAAGTTAACGGATCCCCGGCAGCTCGCAGCCGAAGCTGACCGGTGGGAAATCACCAGAGTAGGCCGAAATGGGTCCTACGAACAAAACCGGAACAACAATGGTCAACACCGTCCCCGAGGAGGAGGAGGAGGCCAAGGACGCGGAAGAGACAACGCTCCGGTCGCCCCCGCTACAAGCACCACCCCCCCGGCCAACCGGGGCAGCACCCCGGCGCGACCGGGATATCGAGCCAATGTTACGTGCCATCGATGCCAACGAATCGGACACTATGCAAACGACCCAAACTGCCCCCAGTACCAGAGCCCAAGACCCCGCCAAGTAGCCGCTGCGGCTCTAGGGGAGGAACAGATCTCAGAGGAACAGGAGGAATATGAACAGGAACACCAAGAATGGGAGCCAGCCGCCATGGCTCTAGCCTGCTTAGGGGGGAGAGACATGGTCCCGCGGGTCCCCCTACCCGCTAACACCCAGAAGTACAGTCAATGGGTGAGCATCAATGGACGCCGGGCCGAAGCCCTTCGTGACACTGGGGCCAGTGTAACAGCCGTCCGCTGTCACCTGGTGACCCCAGAACAATATCTACCGAACATTCTCTGCCCTGTACGTTCAGCCGATAACTCGGAAAGTCTGTGTCGGATGGCCTGCGTCCCCTTCGAATGGGGAGGGGTCTCCGGCATGTTGAAGGTAACGGTCCGAGACGATGCCCCCGTAGACTGCCTCCTGGGGAATGACCTTGAAAGCTCTCCGTGGGCAGCCGTAGAACGAAGAGAACACCTGGGGATGTTAGGCGTCCCGGACTGGGCGTGCGTCACCACCCGGTCCATGGCCGCCCGTGCCAACCCCCGCCCAGAGGAACCCGAATGGCCGGCGCCACTGCCTCCGGTCGCCCCAGCCGAAACCACCGACCGTGACGTCCCCCCAGAACCAGCTCAACCTCCAGACCTCACTAACCTCGACCAGTGGCCTCAAGAGGGGGGGCCCACGCAAGAACAATTTCGCCAAGAACAGAAGACCTGTCCCTCCCTCGAGGGACTCCGCCAACAAGCGCTCGCCCAAAGCGCAGGGGATACCTCCGGAACGCACTGGGTCTACTGGGACAATGATCTGCTGTACAGTGAGCAAAGGATCGCGGAGCTGGGGGCTAGCCGAGTACTGGTGGTGCCCCTCCGTTTTAGAGACTTTCTGCTAAACCTGGCCCACGATGTCCCCCTGGCGGGACACCTGGGTCAAGATAAAACCTATAGTCGTCTGGTGACCCACTTCTTCTGGCCCAAAATGAGGAACGATGTACACCAGCATTGCCGATCTTGCCCCACGTGCCAAGCCAGTGGAAAGAGCGGCCGCAAACTAAAAGCCCCCCTGCAACCTTTTCCCGTGGTCACCACCCCGTTCGAGAGGGTCGGGATAGACATCGTGGGGCCCCTGGACCCGCGCACCAAACAAGGCCATCGATTCATCCTGGTGCTAGTGGACCACGCCACCCGCTACCCCGAGGCTGTTCCCCTGCGAACTGTGACAGCCCCGGTAGTCGGCCGGGCTCTGATGGGGGTCTTCTCCCGTGTGGGCTTCCCCCGAGAAGTCGTCAGCGACAGAGGCACGAACTTTATTTCTAAATATATGAAGTCCCTCTGGCAACAGTGCGGGGTTACCTACCGATTCACGACCCCCTATCACCCTCAAGGAAACGGACTCGTTGAGCGGTTCAACCGCACGCTCAAAGGGATGATCGGGGGGTTGGAAGAGCCCCTCCGTCGCCAGTGGGACGTGCTGCTGCCGTGCCTCCTCTTCGCCTATCGAGAGGTTCCCCAGAAGTCCCTGGGCTTCAGCCCGTTTGAACTACTATATGGACACCCAGTGCGGGGGCCGCTCAGCCTAGTCAAGGAAGGCTGGGAGATGCCCCCTCTAAAGAACCCACCAGATGTCTTCCGATACCTCCTAACCCTCCGCAACCAGACCCGGCGGTTCAGAGAGCTGGCAAAAGCCAACCTAGAGGCCAGTCAAGAGGACATGAAAAAGTGGTATGACCGGAATGCCTCCTCCATCGAATTTGAACCTGGGCAACAGGTATGGGTGATGTCCCCCACCGAACCCTGCGCCCTGCAAGACAAGTGGACGGGGCCCTTCAAAGTAGTCGAGCGCAAGGGTCCTGCCACCTATCTCATCGACATGGAATCTTCCCGGAACCCCCTCCGGGTCCTCCACGCCAACAGACTGAAACCCCACTTTGTGCGTTCAGAACTCAGCCTCCTGATGGCCACAGACAATGGGGCTGAAGAGGACTCCGAGCCCCTCCCTGACCTCCTACGGACTCAGGAGAAAGACGGCTCCGTGGATGGGGTCCGACTCTCGGAGGCCCTCACCCGAGAGCAACGCCAGGAATGTCGAGTCCTCCTGTCACAGTTCGCCAGCCTGTTCTCCCTCGCCCCAGGTGTCACTTCCTGGTGTGTGCACGATGTGGACACAGGGGACAGCCCCCCTATCCGCCACCGGGCCTACCGCGTGCCAGATCGGGTACGGGCCTGCATCCAGGAAGAGGTAGCAAGAATGCTCACGCTCGGGGTCATCGAGCCCTCAGATAGCCCCTGGGCCAGTCCTGTAGTACTGGTCCCCAAAGCAGCCGCCCCTGGCACCACGCCGGAACTCCGGTTCTGCGTCGACTACCGGGGCTTAAATGCGGTCACCAGAACAGACGCACATCCCATCCCCCGGGCAGATGAACTAATCGACCGCATGGGAGCTGCCCGCTACCTCAGTATTTTCGACCTGACGGCGGGCTACTGGCAAATCGGCCTCACACCCCGGGCCCAAGAACGTTCTGCCTTTTCCACCCCCGATGGCCATTACCATTTCAAGGTCATGCCCTTTGGCATGAAGAATGCCCCAGCAACCTTTCAGCGGCTCGTCAATCAGGTCCTGGCGGGGCTCGAAGGGTTCAGCGCCGCCTACCTAGATGACATCGCTGTATACAGCCACCATTGGACCGAGCACCTCCACCACCTCCGAGCAGTGCTACAAGCCCTTCAGCGAGCTGGCCTCACGATCAAGGCCAGCAAATGTCAAATTGGTCAAGGGTCTGTAACCTACCTCGGACACCAGGTGGGAAGCGGCCTGGTGGCCCCTCTGCAGCTCAAAATTGCCGCCATCCAGTCCTGGCAGCCCCCCATCACCCAGACCGAGGTACGAGCCTTCCTGGGCCTCACGGGCTACTACCGAAGGTTCGTGAAAGACTATGGTACTATAGTGGGTCCCCTCACGGAACTCACGTCAAAAAATCAACCCAAGGAAGTCAACTGGACCCCAGAGTGTCAAACAGCATTCGAACAATTGAAAGCCGCCATGTGTTCCGCCCCTGTGCTCCAGGCCCCCGACTACAGCCGGGAGTTCGTCGTCCAGACGGATGCCTCCGACCATGGCATCGGGGCAGTCCTGTCTCAAGTGAACACCGAAGGCCTTGATCAGCCAGTGGCCTTCATCAGCAGGCGACTCCTACCACGAGAACGACGCTGGAGCACCATTGAGAGGGAGGCCTTCGCCGTGGTATGGGCCCTCAAGAAACTCCGGCCCTACCTCTTTGGCACACACTTTCGGGTGCAGACCGACCACCGACCCCTGCAGTGGCTGATGCAGATGCGGGGAGAAAACCCGAAGTTACTACGTTGGTCCATCTCCCTCCAAGGGATGGACTTCACAGTGGAACATCGGCCTGGGCCAGATCACGCCAACGCGGATGGCCTGTCCCGGTTCTTCCGCCTCGACGAGGAGAGTCCCCAAGAGGATGGGTAACTCTCCCCGCCTTCAGCTGGGGGGGACGCATGTTGGACAGGCCACATGAAGGGCCACTCTCCCCCGGCCCGACCAGGCCCGAGCCCGGTCACGCAGGTACCACACACCACCATTACACGTCCTCCGTCCCCTCAGGGACCCCTACCCTCGAACATGTCGACCTCGTGGGCCTGATCCACTGCCGGCCTGCGCGCCCATCCTGGGCGCCATCTTGGACACTCCACCACGAGGCCGCCTGGCCCCCGATCGACCTCAACCCTGGGCCTGGCCAGGTCTCAGACATCCCGGCACCACCATCCACCCAGGAGGTGAGCGGGCTACTTGGCAAGTCACTGGGGGAAAGAGGTGTCGATGGCTCTCCCCCGCCAGGTGCCGCTCGCCCATCGCCTCCCCGGGCGCTGGCTCCACCCCCCTGCTGGGTGTCTGAACTCCCTCATCCCGGACCTCCCGACCTCCAAGTGCGAGGGTCCGGACATCAAAGAACACCAGCCCTATAACTGGGGCAGCTCCAGAGCAGGAAGGCAGTTGTATCTTGGAGTCGAGAGACGCAGAGAAGAACTCATCCTTGACGGACTACTGGCGCTGCCATAGCTCTGTCTCGTGCACCATCGTCTTGCCTGCTGGCGCTGCCGCAACCTTCGTAACCTTCATATCCTTCATCGTCGTCGGGACCTGCTGGCGTGGCCGCGGACCGTTTGTAACCATCATCTTCATCGGGACCTGCTGGCTCCGCCGCGGACCGTCGTTTCCTTCGTCCGTCTCGGGACCTGCTGGCTCCGCCGCGGCCCGATCATCTAGAACGCTGAGCTCGAGGATTGAGAGCTAGTTTCATCTTTTGGTAACAAGACTGTCCCGCTACCCCTTTTCCCAAGCCAGAGACCAGAACCGAGGGGACCCCTGAGTCCAGACCTCCTTGTACCATTCCATCGTAACTTAAAGAATTGCCTATAAAGTCTCGTTGAACTTTAACCTTGTGTGGTGTCCGTCTGTGGGGGGGGAGTTACTTGTCTGTACGATCGCTGGAGACGGCTCTCCCCGGAGACCTCTCCCCTTATCCTCGGCCGACCCTCCCGGTCCGTCTAACAAGCTATTTTAAACTAACTACAATATCAAGCCATTAAAGTGCATTGCAGTTCTATAATGAACACCTCTTTTTCTGGTTTTAATAAATGTGACAGACCCCAGTAATATTGGACTGTATCATTTAGACATGCATGTACACACACATGAATAATCACAACACAGGTTTATCAACCCAATGAAAATATACATTTATAATAACCCTGGACATTTACAATGGGTTTTACAGCTAAAACATAGCACCCAAAAAACTGTTTCTAACCCCCTTTCTTGTTCAAATAGGTGTCAGCAGTTTTCGATTCCTATACAAATTAATGTATGTGCTATCTATGGTCCTGATTTGTTTGCAGTAAAACAGCGGGTATCTCACAGGAAGATCCATACCTTAAAATTTTACATTACAAATTATACTTGACTTTTGTAAACATCTAACTAGGGTAGAGCATTACTGACCACACACAGTTACAAAGTTAACTCTTAAAAAATGTAAAATTGTACATTTTAATGACATTTTGCTTAGTTGTGATTTCCCCACCACCGGATTGTAATTTGTTCACAGTGTATACTAAAAAACAAAATAATCCCTGCTGAAGATTTCATACTTTCGAGAGTTTATTTGCTACATTATGATGAGCAAGTGGAGCCTTTTTAATGATTTTTTTCTTCACCTTTTCTGAAATACATTCAAAGAAACCTCACACAGTTATCTCACATGGCGTGGAAACAGATGTGTTTGAGACAAACTAAACCGAACAATGTTTTTTTTTCCTCTCAGTACTTTTAGGATACATGTACATAATTTACATGAAGGTTTTACAGAAATTTCACTCCTGTATTGTTCACTTTTCCACAGCTGAAAGCAAGCTTCACTCCCCCACACAGAACTCTGTGGTGCAGCAATTTTTTTTAATGCTGTTCGATACAAAGTTGTGTCTCATCTCACATAGGTCAAGCAGCAAGTTTTTTGCAATTACTTTACAACGCTAATAATAAAAAAATCAATACAAGTCAAGCAACTCCTATAGGTTTTACTCATGCAAGTACAACAGAGTTGTTTTCTGTGAATGGTTCCACAACCGGTGGCCAGTTAGTTCCCACGCTAGAGTGGTATAGGATTCAGTTGTTATGCCATGCCCTTTACAGCTTATAATGTGCATTGCATACATTAGCATCTTACTGGATTCAAGGATTCAGAAGGGAAGTCAATAAAAGAATAGAAAATCAGTGGAAGGGTGCTGTCTTTCAGAGACAAGTTTACATTGGTCTATGCTACACACCATGGACCATAACAGTGAAGAAATTCACATTTAAGGGAACTGTGCTGCAAATTTTGCTTTGCTCTAAATGTGTTGTTTGCATTTACAGCAAAGCAAAATTTGCAGCACGGTTCCCTTAAATGTGAATTTCTTCACTTTTATGGTCCATCGTGTGTAGCATAGACCAATGTAAACATTTAAGGGAACTGTGCTGCAAATTTTGCTTTGCTGTAAATGCAGACCATACATTTCTAAGGAATCTACAGGTAATCTGATCTCAAGCCAAGACCGTTACAGATGTTTTAACAGTGATTTAAGCAACGTCAAAATGAGATCACTCCTACACCCTCAATTCAGATAACACTCAAAATGTTTTCGAAATGGCATTGGAAGAGAAACATGTTCATAGATGAGCGAGCTATTTTATATTTAATAAAGGCAGGTCAGAGGATTAATGCGTCTGCACATGCTGGCATAAAACCTGCAGTGTGAAAGTTAAAGCACCGAAACTGCTATCTAAGGTAGCCATCCTCAATTAAACAAACTAGAGGAAAAATAGATATGTAGAGTGATGCAATATTGTTCTCAACAAATTACACATTTTATTTTTTTAAGAGGTGCAAACTCCCTACACTATTTTGATAGCCTTTTCACAGTGATCTTTCTCTTGAGAATGTCAGGGAATAACCGGTGTAACTAATGTTGTTTTATATAAGTTTCTGTTGATTTAGGTTCCAGATTATTATGGGTGTGGGAGACAAAGAAATGCTGATGTGCTTAGGTGGTTGAAAACACTTTAGTATCCAAGCTACTGGAGCAGTTTTTAGGGCTCGGGCCTACCGTCCCACTGCGTCAGCAGTGGGCATGGCCCAGAGTCCTGTAGTTAGGGCTTCGAAAAACGTACCTACGAATTCCAGGCTACTCGTGCATTTTTGTTGGTTTTTTTTTGCTATCTGAAATGCAATTGCTCTTCGCGTGCGTGTGCCTTTTGAAACAAAACACGCAATAGGCCATAGGTGGTCAAGTAGCTCCGCCTATGCCCCATTGGTGTCTGTTACGCGCACCAGAAGGCCACATATCTTCAATTATCTCGGCCGTCACAGCGGAGATAATTGAAGATATGTGCTGGTTGTTTTGGATCCATTTCACGGCGGTGAGCCTGGGAAGGGTGCCCGCCTCGCCTCACACTGCCGGGCGCGCAGGGAGGAGCACGCCATGGCCGCCGTCGCCCCTGGAAGCTGGCCCCACCTCCCGCTGCATGAGGGCCCCCTCTCCGGCCGAAATGCAGGCGCGGACCACAAGTGTGTCACCTTGTAATGAGACATGGCTCCTTTAAGTGAACGCAGCAGTAGTTTACCACACGTGTGTCACCTTGTAATGAGACATGGCTCCTTTAAGTGAACGCAGCAGTAGTTTCGGACTCGTCACATAGGGACTGGGAGCCGATGCATCTACTTTGTTGCGTACTTGGTTTTCGGCTTCTATTCTATAGATTTCTGATTCCAAAGGGCGGCGTAATACATACCTTTTAAGCCTCTTAGTAGGAAAAGACTTCAAGCCGCTGTAAACAACCTCAGAGAATTTCACCAGTATGCAAAGAAGTGTGACCATGGATATAATCTGCATACGTCTCTTTTTGGGGGCTTCGGGTGCTTTTTTGCTAGATAAGTTACCGGTAACAGTGTAGAAATTATACATGAAAGAACAGTCAAGAGAGTTTGTGAGAGGGGAGCAAACAGCAGCTAAGTAGACAGTGGTGAGACTCTGTACTGAAAGGAGACATCAACAGCGAGTGCAGAGTGATGTTGTGTGCAGAGTGCTGTTGAGGGCAGAGTGCTGTTGAGTGCAGAGTGCTGTTGTGTGCAGAGTGCTGTTGAGTGCAGAGTGCTGTTGTGTGCAGAGTGCTGTTGAGGGCAGAGTGCTGTTGAGTGCAGAGTGCTGTTGAGGGCAGAGTGCTGCTGAGGGCAGAGTGCTGTTGAGGGCAGAGTGCAGTGTGCTGTTGAGGGCAGAGTGCTGTTGAGAGCAGAGTGCTGTTGAGTGCAGAGTGCTATTGAGTGCAGAGTGCTGTTGAGTGCTGTGTGCTGTTGAGAGCAGAGTGCTGTTGAGTGCAGAGTGCTGTTGAGTGGAGAGTGCTGCGTGCTGTTGGGTGCAGAGTGCTGTTGAGTGCAGAGTGCTGTTGAGGGCAGAGTGCTGTTGAGGGCAGAGTGCAGAGTGCTGTTGAGAGCAGAGTGCTGTTGAGTGCAGAGTGCTGTTGAGTGGAGAGTGCTGCGTGCTGTTGGGTGCAGAGTGCTGTTGAGTGCAGAGTGCTGTTGAGGGCAGAGTGCTGTTGAGGGCAGAGTGCAGAGTGCTGTTGAGAGCAGAGTGCTGTTGAGTGCAGAATGCTATTGAGTGCAGAGTGCTGTTGAGTGCTGTGTGCTGTTGAGAGCAGAGTGCTGTTGAGTGCAGAGTGCTGTTGAGTGCAGAGTGCTGTGTGCTGTTGGGTGCAGAGTGCTGTTGAGTGCAGAGTGCTGTTGAGGGCAGAGTGCTGTTGAGGGCAGAGTGCAGAGTGCTGTTGAGGGCAGAGTGTTGTTGAGTGCAGAGTGCTGTTGAGGGCAGAGTGCTGTTGAGGGCAGAGTGCAGAGTGCTGTTGAGTGCTGTGTGCTGTTGAGTGCAGAGTGCTGTTGAGTGTAGAGTGCTGTTGAGTGCAGAGTGCTGTGTGCTGTTGAGTGCAGAGTGCTGTTGAGTGCAGAGTGCTGTTGAGTGCAAAGTGCTGTTGAGTGCAGAGTGCTGTTGAGTGCAGAGTGCAGAATGCTGTGTGCTGTTGAGTACAGAGTGCTGAATATAATCTGCATACATCTCTTTTTGGGGGCTTCGGGTGCTTTTTTGCTAGATAAGTTACCGGTAACAGTGTAGAAAGTATACATGAAAGAACAGTCAAGAGAGTTTGTGAGAGGGGAGCAAACAGCAGCTAAGTAGACAGTGGTAAGACTCTGTACTGAAAGGAGACATCAACAGCGAGTGCAGAGTGCTGTTGTGTGCAGAGTGCTGTTGAGGGCAGAGTGCTGTTGAGTGCAGAGTGCTGTTGTGTGCAGAGCGCTGTTGAGGGCAGAGTGCTGTTGAGTGCAGAGTGCTGTTGAGGGCAGAGTGCTGTTGAGGGCAGAGTGCAGTGTGCTGTTGAGGGCAGAGTGCTGTTGAGTGCAGAGTGCTATTGAGTGCAGAGTGCTGTTGAGTGCTGTGTGCTGTTGAGAGCAGAGTGCTGTTGAGTGCAGAGTGCTGTTGAGTGCAGAGTGCTGTGTGCTGTTGGGTGCAGAGTGCTGTTGAGTGCAGAGTGCTGTTGAGGGCAGAGTGCTGTTGAGGGCAGAGTGCAGAGTGCTGTTGAGAGCAGAGTGCTGTTGAGGGCAGAGTGCTATTGAGTGCAGAGTGCTGTTGAGTGCTGTGTGCTGTTGAGAGCAGAGTGCTGTTGAGTGCAGAGTGCTGTTGAGTGCAGAGTGCTGTGTGCTGTTGGGTGCAGAGTGCTGTTGAGTGCAGAGTGCTGTTGAGGGCAGAGTGCTGTTGAGGGCAGAGTGCAGAGTGCTGTTGAGGGCAGAGTGTTGTTGAGTGCAGAGTGCTGTTGAGGGCAGAGTGCTGTTGAGGGCAGAGTGCAGAGTGCTGTTGAGTGCTGTGTGCTGTTGAGTGCAGAGTGCTGTTGAGTGTAGAGTGCTGTTGAGTGCAGAGTGCTGTGTGCTGTTGAGTGCAGAGTGCTGTTGAGTGCAGAGTGCTGTTGAGTGCAAAGTGCTGTTGAGTGCAGAGTGCTGTTGAGTGCAGAGTGCAGAATGCTGTGTGCTGTTGAGTACAGAGTGCTGAATATAATCTGCATACATCTCTTTTTGGGGGCTTCGGGTGCTTTTTTGCTAGATAAGTTACCGGTAACAGTGTAGAAAGTATACATGAAAGAACAGTCAAGAGAGTTTGTGAGAGGGGAGCAAACAGCAGCTAAGTAGACAGTGGTAATACTCTGTACTGAAAGGAGACATCAACAGCGAGTGCAGAGTGCTGTTGTGTGCAGAGTGCTGTTGAGGGCAGAGTGCTGTTGAGTGCAGAGTGCTGTTGTGTGCAGAGCGCTGTTGAGGGCAGAGTGCTGTTGAGTGCAGAGTGCTGTTGAGGGCAGAGTGCTGTTGAGGGCAGAGTGCAGTGTGCTGTTGAGGGCAGAGTGCTGTTGAGAGCAGAGTGCTGTTGAGTGCAGAGTGCTGTTGAGTGGAGAGTGCTGTGTGCTGTTGAGTGCAGAGTGCTGTGTGCTGTTGGGTGCAGAGTGCTGTTGAGTGCAGAGTGCTGTTGAGGGCAGAGTGCTGTTGAGGGCAGAGTGCTGTTGAGGGCAGAGTGCAGAGTGCTGTTGAGGGCAGAGTGTTGTTGAGTGCAGAGTGCTGTTGAGGGCAGAGTGCTGTTGAGTGCTGTGTGCTGTTGAGTGCAGAGTGCTGTTGAGTGTGGAGTGCTGTTGAGTGCAGAGTGCTGTGTGCTGTTGAGTGCAGAGTGCTGTTGAGTGCAAAGTGCTGTTGAGTGCAGAGTGCTGTTGAGTGCAGAGTGCAGAATGCTGTGTGCGGTTGAGTACAGAGTGCTGTTGAGGGCAGAGTGCTGTTGAGGGCAGAGTGCTGTTGAGGGCAGAGTGCAGGATGCTGTTGAGGGCAGAGTGCTGTTGAGGGCAGAGTGCAGAGTGCTGGTGAGGGCAGAATGCTGTTGAGGGCAGAGTGCTGTTGAGGGCAGAGTGCTGTTGAGTGCAGAGAGCTGTTGAGTGCAGAGTGCTGTGTGCTGTTGAGTGCAGAGTGCTGTTGAGTGCAGAGTGCTGTTGAGTGCCGAGTGTTGTGTGCTGTTGGGTGCAGAGTGCTGTTGAGCGCAGAGTGCTGTTGAGGGCAGAGTGCTGTTGAGGACAGAGTGCTGTTGAAGGCAGAGTGCAGAGTGCTGTTGAGGGCAGAGTGTTGTTGAGTGCAGAGTGCTGTTGAGGGCAGAGTGCTGTTGAGGGCAGAGTGCAGAGTGCTGTTGAGTGCTGTGTGCTGTTGAGTGCAGAGTGCTGTTGAGGGCAGAGTGCTGTTGAGTGCTGTGTGCTGTTGAGTGCAGAGTGCTGTTGAGTGTAGAGTGCTGTTGAGTGCAGAGTGCTGTTGAGTGCAACGTGCTGTTGAGTGCAGAGTGCTGTTGAGTGCAGAGTGCAGAATGCTGTGTGCGGTTGAGTACAGAGTGCTGTTGAGGGCAGAGTGCTGTTGAGGGCATAGTGCTGTTGAGGGCAGAGTGCTGTTGAGGGCAGAATGCTGTTGAGGGCAGAGTGCTGTTGAGGGCAGAGTGCAGAGTGCTGTTGAGGGCAGAGTGGTGTTGAGGGCAGAGTGCTGTTGAGGGCAGAGTGCTGTTGAGTGCAGAGTGCTGTTGAGTGCAGAGAGCTGTTGAGTGCAGAGTGCTGTGTGCTGTTGAGTGCAGAGTGCTGTTGAGTGCAGAGTGCTGTTGAGTGCCGAGTGTTGTGTGCTGTTGGGTGCAGAGTGCTGTTGAGTGCAGAGTGCTGTTGAGGGCAGAGTGCTGTTGAGGACAGAGTGCTGTTGAGGGCAGAGTGCAGAGTGCTGTTGAGGGCAGAGTGCTGTTGAGTGTGTAGGGTGAGCAGTGTGTGAGTGTGTAGGGTGAGCAGCGTGTGAGTGTGCAGGGTGAGCAGTGTGTGAGTGTGCAGGGTGAGCAGTGTGAGAGTGTGTAGGGTGATCAGTGTGATAGTGTGTGTGTAGGATGAACAGTGTGTGTGTGTGTGTGCAGGGTGAACAGTGTGTGTGTGCAGGGTGAACAGTGTGTCAGTGTGCAGGGTGAACAGTGTGTGAGTGTGCAGGGTGAACAATTTCAATCCAAACCACATAATTCCACTACACACCACATGCATACACTCCATAACACATGGCTAAAAGACATTGCCATTTACAATGCCATTAGCTCTAACTCAAATAAATCCAAGACCTGTTGCATTTCCAATGCTTGTTATTCTTCTCATCCAGACAATGGTCCTTCGTACGCCTCAAAGGCTTATAGGGATGTTACGTCTGCTCTGTTTTTTTCCT
Organism: Lissotriton vulgaris; assembly: GCF_964263255.1. Lineage (NCBI taxonomy): Eukaryota > Metazoa > Chordata > Amphibia > Caudata > Salamandridae > Lissotriton > Lissotriton vulgaris. The sequence goes on from NW_028253355.1 coordinate 16,355, forward strand.
CAATACCAACCTGTTTTGACTTGTAAGCAATTGGTTAGTTGAGCGAGCTTTGATAAGCTCAACAAGTCCTGACAGTATTGTGTGGTGGGGTATTTGAAATAGATATGGTGTGGTGGGGTATACTCTGTAGGAAGTCTAGAGAGCATTAAATGATTTGTCTGGAAGAGTAATAGATGGTTGCACTTCATATTATGTGCTCTCCGGAGTATATACCTGTTGTGGATCATCCTGAGAAGTTGGCAGAGGCAAAATTGTCTGACCCAGAAAATGAATAAAAGCTAGTGCAAAAAACATTCAAGAAGTCAGAATTAAACTATCCAATGAGACGCATTGCAACTCTGCCACCTGTGAAGTCAAGGTTTACAAAGCTCCTGATGGGTGCCTCATCAAAGTTTCAGAAAAGATTCCTGATAAGTATTTAAGCCGCCTTACAGACCACCGCTTCCAGTTCTTGGCATAATCCTGCTTCCACTGCCGGATTCAAAGAAAAGTAAGAAGGTGCCCATCACTCACAATAAAAGCATCATGTGACCGATTCTGTTTAACAGATCGCCTTTCAACACCAAAATGCCCTCAGAGTACAACCTCTCAGTCTCTCCCTGCTCTGGAGACACTACCCCAGGAAGAGCACAGTGATTCTGAGCCCCAATCCAGGGCCTGCAGAGCCTACTGTGCCTCCAGCTTTACCCCAAGGTCAAGATTCAACAGAGGAACCTGCTGCTGCAGTTTCTGCAATTCTACGCCCTCAACTACTTCTCTGGTTTACCATGAACGGCAGCATGAGTCAACATCAGCATCCATGATGCCTTTTTGAGAAACAACGCTTTATGAAAATGAATCTGAATTATACACAGAGGACTTTTCATCCCACTCCACAGTCACTCTATGCCATCTATTTCTTCTTGAATATCATTGGTTTTGTGACAGGTACCTGATCCCACTGTGGTCTTACGTTTGGATCACTACAACAGTGCTTCTTTTTCATCATGTGGCTGACAACACTGGTTGTTCTTTTACTGCTACTGAATGGACATTACGTCCCTAAAAGAACTGTTCCACATCCATGGTTTGAGAACTTCACTACATCTCTCATCCCACAGAGCATGACAAGATCTCCATGCTGCCAACATTGCAGCTTATCGTGTGTCCGAAGGCATTGCCGGAAAAGGGTTCCTTATTAAGTTATGGAACTGAGACATTGCAATTGGCATATGTGTTGAACATTTGAAATGAATTATATGTTTACTCCAAACATAACATTTCAGGCCCATGGAACTTTGATACTGTATGACAAGTTACTGATTGGTTTGTCTATTTATTCTAAATTTGATAATAAAGATTCATGTTTTCATGTTCTTAATTTCAAAGAAAGTGTACTGTTTTCATAACTACGGTTAATATGAAATTCACAAAAGTATTGAATCCTGAGAAATGTACATTTATACGCAACAGGAACACTGCAAGGCCTTGCACATAGATGGACATAACACTTTAAGAAAATGTTTTCTTATTCAACATTGGTGGTGTCAAGCACATCTGCTTTTTGCAACACACAGAAAACAGAAAAACTTCAGATAAATCTGATTAAACACAATTAACACTCACAATCTCTAAACTGGACATGTTGTTGAAACTCTTATTGTCCAAGGCTACGAACACTGGAATGAAAAAAATAGTGATATTAATTTAACTGAGCCAATTCAGAATGGTATTTTCAATTTGACTGTATTCAGAATGTTATTTTCAGTTTCACTGCATGAGATTTCAATGTAAAGCCTTATGTCTACAAGATGCATACATAGCTTCTAATATCTAAGTAATGATTCATGTCTTATTATACCTACATGTTAACTGTGCAAAAACAAATGAAAGCGTTGTGATATTATTTTATTTTTCCTCGTGAAAAAGGTTGTTTAGAAAGTGTGCCTTGGCACAAAAATAGATTTGATAGATTATGTGCATTGGCAAATTAAAAAGAAAGAGCTTGTTATGACGTAAATTAGAAAGAGGTATTTTAACCTCAAGTGGCAAGAAAAAAAACTTGTCTCTGTAAAAGAGCTTGCTTTTTATCTGAGATTTAAAGACTTTCAAATACTGGATTTCTTACTGACTCAGGTGCCCAGTTGCAAAATAGCTTCTTGCTTTTAAACAAGTAATGTAAAATACAGCTATCTACAGAGAAGCAGTGGCGTAAAGGTGGCATTTTAGTTTCGGAGAAACTATCTGTGAGCACTGGACTTTGGTCAACCTTTAAGCAAAAGAACTGTTTCAAACAAATAGGTTACACTAAGCTGCTGCACTGCACTGCACAGCACTGCACTGCAGATACCCATCATAAAGCATGCAGACATGTTTTGGTCATCAAAATCACAAATACTAATACACTAGCACTGCCAAAATCTGGTCTCGCCAGATTAAGGTCGCAAGACATCACTTCTTCGTTGGATTCCATCGACAGCAGGGATGTGCTTCGTCTGCACCAACAACATCAGAACATGATGTGCCTTCTCTGCTTTGCTCGAATCTAATCCAGCAGCTCCTGTTCTATTTGCTCCACTGTGTTTTCACGAACCATCACCAAAGACTAAACAATGTACAACCATCAAATTCGCTGGAGACCTCACTTCCATATCATCAAACGAAAGGAAGAGTTTTAATATTTTTTGCTCTCTTTTTTTTGGCGACCAGCCGCAATAATCAAAAAATGAACAAAATCATGTAGTCACCTTTAATTTTTCATTGCACATAAAACGCTTGTCTTTATTCTTGCATATGATGTTGCACATTATAATAAATGTTTTTTTAATGTATCTTTCTTGTCAAGTGGGGGTAGGGGAGTGTTGTAATGATCATGTCTTCCAGTGCAGAAAACCCTCTTTCATTTCAGTTTGAAGACATGTGTAATTGAACATGTACCAAGTGCTGCATTGCTTTCTCATCAAAGGCATGTTTCTGGAATATGCTTTTGTAGCGGTCTAGTCTATGCACATCACGCTTACGTGACGTGCGGCGGCCATCTTGGCGCCGGATGCGCGCGCATCCACTTGCGCTCGGAGAACTGCACGGAGCAGAGCGCCGGCCGGCGCTCCTCGGATGAGATAATCTTGTAAATTAAATAAACACCTGTTTACTCAGCACACCAGCTGCGTGTCATCATTTAATAACGTTACAGTGGCGACGAGGTCGGGAGGAACTGCCAGACGACCACAAAGGACATAAATAAAATCGTCGGCCCCACGTGGCAGCCACGAGGTACAAAAGGACCCAGACACAGCCACTTAGCCTACCCAGACACAGGCAAGAGCTACCTGACACTGCCCAGCCGACGAAACGGAGAGTGGAGGCACGGCAGGACACATCAGAGGTACGGAGGGAATCCGAGGAGCGTGGCAGTGCCACAGCTAAGCATAGAAGCGGCGAATAGGCCAGAGCAGCAGCGCAACCACCCCACAGGCAACTGCACGCACGTGTGGCATTACCGAAGACCGACGCCAGGGAGGTGTAGCGCTGGCTACCAAGGAGGAGCAAGGGGGGACCAGCGCCAAGAGTCCCCAGGAAGATACAAGCACAGGGTTCAAGGACAACACCCCAGGCAGCCCCACCGGCAAAAGCACCGACGCAATAGTCACCAGGGAAGTGAAGATGAGCACACCGGCGGGGTACGCAATAGCACCAGTACAATTTCTACCGAAACCCGGAGAACCACTGATGAAGTGGGAGGACTGGAAAGAATACATAGACAATTTCATAGGGGTCCTGGAGGATGAAAATGAAGAAAAGTTCACCCCCCAAAGAAAGAAACGCATTCTGTTGCTGAATCTGGGTCCGGAGGGACTCAGAATCTACAAAAGCTTGGTACCGAAAAAGAGAGAAGACACCGACGACGACGTGTATGCACATGCAGTGGAAGACCTAGATGAACGCTATCGTCCCACCATCTGCGTTTCAGTGGACAGATACAATTTCCAGCAAAGGAAACAAAAGGCGGGAGAAACCATTGAAGAATATGTAGCGGCCCTGAGGAAACTGGCGGCCACGTGCAAATACGCACTATGGGAGGACGAATTCATCAAAGACCAGATTGTCATACACACCACGAGCGCAAATGTACAAGACAAGCTGTGGGCGAGTGGCGACACCACACTCAAAGACGTATTGGTGATCGTGAAGAGGGCGGAACTTGCACGAAGGTGTGCAAACGCGACCAAGAAAGAAGTGGCCGCCCCGACCCTGGTAAACAGAATACAAGAAGAAGAACACCGCAAAGACCAAAGAAGCAAGACACCGGGGACCAAAGGAACCAACAGATGGCAAGGGAAACAGGCGAACAACGAGAGCAAGAAGACGTGCTACAGGTGCAGAAGTTGGTCCCATGAAGCACACGACAGAAGGTGTCCGGCATTCCGAGCCAAATGTCTACACTGTGGCATTATGGGCCATTACGAGAAGGTGTGCCGGAAGAAACAACAAAAGGGGATGGTGAAATATGTCGATCAAGAAGAAGACGACCAGGAGGAAGTCACAGAAGAAGAAGTGGTCACCGTCTTATGCATATACGACCAGGTACTAAGCGTAGATGGGAAAAGATCGACCAAACCTGTCCTAGACATGTCCATGGGCGGCATCACCATCACAGTGGTGGCAGACACCGGATCTCCATTTACCATTATTCAACGGGCAGTATGGGAAGTAGAGTTCCAACCCCAGCTGGGCCCAGAATTGGAGAAACTAGACATTCGACCGGTCACCTACAATGGAGACCGCATTCCCATGCTGGGATTCCGACGCCTGTTGTTCGAGTTCAGAGGCCGATCTGCATGGTGCAAGCTATACGTCGCGGAAAAAGGACCCTCCGTCTTGGGTTGGCTTGACCAGGGCGACCTGGGAATAAAACTAGACCCCGGAGGGAAGGAACAAATTCTACTCACAGAACAGGAGGAATGGCCGGACATGAACAGATGGAAGAAGAACTACCCGAAGGTGTTCGGAGGCACGGTGGGCAGAATGGAAAAGTTCCAACACAAGATCGTGCTTAAGGAAGGAGCTACCCCAGTTGCACACAAGGTGAGGAACGTACCTATAGCAGTGAGAGAAGCAGTCCAGACTGAACTCCAAGAGTTGGAGAGGAAGGGCATAATAGAACCAATCACCTGTGCGGAATGGCTGGCGCCCCTAGTAGTCATAATGAAGCCCAACGGGAAGGTCAGGCTCTGTGTAGACCTGAGAGAACTGAATAAAAACATCGTAGTGGAGAAATTCCCCCTTCCCAGAATCGAAGAGATGCTGGCCAAGACCAGAGGAGTAAAGTGGTACTCCACTATTGACTTGACCTCGGCCTACCACCAAATAGCACTGCATCCGGACAGCAAAAGCCTCACATCTTTCATCACCCCGTTCGGGTGCTATCGGTTCTGTAGAATGCCGTTCGGGCTGGCCTCGGCGGACGCAGTCTTCCAGAAGATGATGCACCAACTATTCAGAGACTGTGAGGGCGTCCAATACTTCCAGGACGACATCCTAGTGATGGGATGTGATAGGATGGATCATGACCGGAAACTAGAAAAAGTGCTACAAACACTGGAAGCCAAGGGCCTTACGGCAGAATGGACCAAATGTCGGTTGGGCCTGCAATCGGTGACATACCTAGGCCATGAAATCGGACAACAAGGGGTCACACCAAAGGCGGAGAACGTAAAGGCCATCGCTGAAGCACCGCCCCCCAAGAACAAGGAAGAAGTCAGGTTGTTCTTGGGAATGGCGGAGTACTATAGTAAATTCGTGGTACACTTTGCCTCAAAGACCTACAACATGAGGTTGCTGACCAGAGAGAGCACGGCGTTTCAGTGGACACCGGAAGCCCAAGCAGAGTTTGAAACCATCAAAAAGGAGGTCTCAGGAGCCATACCGCTCAAAGGGTATGACCCACAGGGCACTACGGTGCTCACCACCGATGCCAGTGACAAAGGGCTGGGCGCCGTACTTATGCAAGACCGAGGAAGAGGGGACATGGAGACAATCAGCTTCGCTTCCAGGGCATTGACGGATACCGAAAGCAAATACAGCGTCATTGAGAAGGAGATGCTAGCGGTGGTGTGGGCCATGACGAGGTTCCGGCAATTCCTGTGGGGTACCCGATTCCTGCTCAAGACGGATCACAAGCCGTTGGTGAAAGTATTAACATCATGCGGACATGCCAGCGCCACACCCAGGATATCCAAAATGTCCTTAAAGTTGCTAGAATTCAGGTACGATGTGGAGTACATCCCCGGGAATAGGAACCGAGTGGCGGACTACTTGAGTAGAGCAGCGGCCATGGATCCTGGAGAGGAAGACCCTGCAGACAGGGGAGAGATGGTAGCTCTCATAGAAGATCAAGAGATACTAATCAGCCAACAAGAATGGACTGAAGCATATGAAGAAGATACCGACATCAAAGAAGTGAAGGCGCATGTCATACAAGGATGGCCAGACAAGAAAAACGTGAAGACGAACCTTAGGCCATATTATGAAGTAAAGGAGGAACTGTCAGTAGGAGATAAGGGGATATTCATCTACAGAGGAGACAAGGTGATTCCCCCAAGGAACCTCATCAACAAGTTATTGGACTTACTACACGAAGGCCATTGGACGTCGGAAAACTCAAGGCCAGATCAAAACAAAATTACTGGTGGCCAGGTATGGACATAAGAGCAGAGAGGCATGTCAGGGAGTGTCCACAATGTCAAGGAGCTGACAAAACATTGAGACCACTACGCCCAGCTCTTGGAAAGTTCGATACTCCCTCCAACCCGTGGGAAGAGCTGTCCATAGACATCTTAGGACCTGTGCTAGATGACCAGGGCACGCAGAAATATGTGTGTGTTCTCATAGATCGTTACTCCAAGTGGCCAGAGCTAAAGGTGAGCGAATCCATGGACACTGAGAACATTTTGAAGTTTTTGTCTGAAACGTTCACAAGGGAAGGAATCCCCAAGTCCATATTAAGCGACAACGGGCCACAATTCACGTCGGAAAGATGGAAGCAATTCCTGGTAAGAAATGGCATCACCATCAGACACACGGCAATTTACCACCCAGCCAGTAATGGCCTAGTCGAACGATTTAACAGGGTAGTGATGGGAGCCATACAAGCGGCCATATCCAGCAACAAAGACTGGGAAAAGGCACTAGAGAACATGGTGTGGGCCTACAGAATAACTCCCACAAACACGGGGTACAGCCCGTTTCAAATATTGAGAGGACGTGAACCCTTCACGCATGACAACAGGATCTGGAAGGAAAAGGTGATAACCAGTGAGTGGTCCCCAGCAGTGGTAAGGGCCAATCTGGAAAGAGCTCAAACAATTTACACTGACCACTACAACAAACGGAGGAATGTGAAAGAGACTGGCCTGGAAAAGGGAGAGTGGGTGAGAGTAAGGTTAGCCACTCTACAAAAGAAAGGAGACAGCAAGTATAGCAAGCCGATGCAAGTTAAGGAAGTATATGACCGGGCGGCCCTGCTGAGCGACGGTAATGTGTGGTCACAGGACCGCATGGCCCGGTGCAACAAGGTACTGAGGTGGGAAAGAACTGGAACGGGAAGTGAAGACATGGATGAATTGAACGTGGAAAGTGGGCAAAGTTGAAGTGAGCAAAGCGATGGAGCAAGTGCAGCGAGAGCGCGAGAAGGTGAAGAAGTGATTGAGAATCAAGGAGCTGAGAGGAACCAGATGGGAGAGAATACGAACGGTGATGGAGCAGTAAGTGAAGACCTGGAAGGAATCAGAACGCAGTTACAAGGAACTCAAGAGAACACTGGTAGAGTAACCAGGAGTGGAAGGCAAGTGGTAAGACCCTCCAGATTTCGAGACTTTGAGCTGGACAGCGATGAGTAAGTGACTATTCAAGACATTGGTAAAAGGGGGAGATATGTAGCGGTCTAGTCTATGCACGTCACGCTTACGTGACGTGCGGCGGCCATCTTGGCGCAGGATGCGCGCGCATCCACTTGCGCTCGGAGAACTGCACGGAGCAGAGCGCCGGCCGGCGCTCCTCGGATGAGATAATCTTGTAAATTAAATAAACACCTGTTTACTCAGCACACCAGCTGCGTGTCATCATTTAATAACGTTACAGCTTTTATTCTATAAATGTATAATGAATATATCTGATAAGCAAGATCAATCACAACACATTCAGTAATAATTTAGTGACTGTTTAGCTTATAAATTATTTCAGAAGTGCCATACATTTTCTGACTATTTCCCTCCATAATTCTATTATGTTATCTATTTTAATCACTTGCTTTTACACTTCTTGCTTTTATCTTTAAGTTCCGAAACACATACAGGACAGGTACCAATTTAGCTATAGCCTCCATTTTAGTTAGCCTCTGCAGCCTGTTTAGCTGTGGCCCCAATCCATCCCAGGTAATAGAAGCTGACATCTTAGATCATGCAGGCTACCATTTTCCTCAAATTATGCCAAATTATCAATATGCCTACCTTTGAGGCAGATGTTGTCTATCCCTATCTTTCCAAGACATGTGAAAGTGTCGGGGCGTGGCTTGGCGCTGATGTAGGGAGCAGCGGACCTCGGAGCTCCTCCGTGGCCTCGCTCTACTGCAAGTGATCCTGATAAGCTGCAGTGACCCCTGATGCTGCAAATCGTGGCGGAATGACTGGTGATGCCCTAGCTTCCCTTCCAAGAAGTCAGGGTGGCGAAACACAGAGAAAAAGGCAATTTTACCTTCCAAACACGCTCCGACTCGGTTGAGGATAAAATGGTGGCCGTGCCTGGCGGTATATGCTCCCACTGATAATAAAGACTCCTGCACCTGAAGCAACCTCTGAGTGGCGAACCGGAGCTCACGGGCTGAGCGGGGACGGGAACCTGCCGGTGAGACAACTGGGCGACGTCGCAGAACCTAGGTGAGGGTTGAAGTGCGATCTGAGGAAGATGCCTGACCCTAAAATGGCAGCGCAGGGGACTTCAAAGGTGCTGTGGAGGTGCTGGTAGCGGCCGAGCGGAACCTCCTGCACAGAACTATTACATGCCGCCCTAACAAACTACCCATAGGCAACATAGCCAAACTGAAAAGAGCACTGCAGCGCACCCTGCACAAGCCTGGAAGGGGATGCCTGACTTTGGAGTGGCGGCGCGGGGGGGCTCTGGGGGCACTGTGGAGGAGCTGTTAACTGCTGAGCCGATCTCCCTGCACAGGACCATTGTAGGTTTGCCATTGTGCCTGCGCGAGTGCAAATGCAAAGAAGACGTCCGACTCTGAAATGGCGGCGCGGGGGTCCCACGCGCGATGTGGAGATGCTGACGGAAGCTGGGCTTCCCCCCTGCACGGACCTGCTGTAAAATGCCCTGGGGATCTAGCTGCACAGGACTGCAGTCGGAGGGCACTCCCTGGGCACTGGGGGATCGGAGCAGGCCGTGAGCCTTAGCAACAGAGGCAGATGGGAACCGAGAGGTCTAGAGGCCCACAACCAGACGAGTAGAGCACCCTATGCTCAGAAAATGCCCAGTGAGCCCTGCGTGGGACAGCACCAGGTGGGTGCTTATGGGCGCTGGGTCATCTTCATAGTCCACAACTTGATACAGGGCTTTGTGAGGTAGTGGGGTGGTGATTGCCTGTGGAAGCCCGCTTTGCTGACAGCGCTGCTACCAACATGGATGCCCTGTGCTCGGGAGCACTGAGAGCAGGGCCTATCTGCTGAGAGGGGCATGAGCTGCATCCTCCCTAGAATCACATGCACAACCTAGTACTGGAACTGGGTGTAGTACGCACCACCGCAGCAGGCAAGGAGGACTGAATACAGCGCTGGGTGAAGAAGAGCGCCTCAGAGAGAACGCAGCAGTCCAGCCTCATTCTCGATCCTTTACAGGGGTGGAATCACATGCCCCTGGATGGTCCACCCCCGCATACCTGCGGCACATGGGGCAATTCTCTGGGGAACACACGGGTTGGGACCATCTGACCCGCAGACTTTTCAAAACATTTTGGCGGGACTGCACCTGCTGGAGTGTGGCTGCAACTCCAATTGACTGGTGAGAGTGGGGCTCACGGTATTCCCTTACACATCTTACTACTACTGTCAACGGATCGCAAGGTGGGCAGAGTGTCCAGGAAAAAGGGATTTGAGGTTCTACAGATGGACGAGTCGGAACAGCACACTGATGACGATGAAACCGCTGCTGGGGGGCGAGACCCCTCCTTGGGGGATATCAAGCAGGCCAGTATATCTTTGCGAGAGGCGCTGGAGGTGAGGATGGATGCCATTGGGTCGGATCTAACCCTATTGAAAGATGACCACGGAAAACTTAAGGAGAGGGTAGCGACCAATGAGACTAATATGAAAGACATACCGGACACGGTTGCCACCCTACAAGACTCCCTGAAAGAAGTGATGAATAGGGTCAAGGTGCTGGAGATGAGGGCTGAGTACAGCGATGGGCGCTCAAGACGGAATAACCTCCACATCGTGGGAGTTCCGGAACGAGAGGAGGAAACTGATGCGGTCCAGTACCTAGAAACCTGGCTGAAAACGGAGGTGGCACCGGAGGGTCTATCCTCCTTCTATGTGCTGGAGCGTGGACACAGGGTCCCAGCTTGACCACCTAAACCTGGGGCCCCACCCCACCCAGTGATGGTGAGACTGCTGCACTATCGAGACCAGAACGTCATACTGCAGAGAGCTCGAGAGCAACAGAATCTACAGATTGGGAACAGCAAGGTGATGATATTCCCAGACTATACTAGGGAAGTACAGCGCCAAAGAACCTCCTTCCTGGCTGTTAAACAAACGTTGCGCCAGCTCCGTCTCCCCTACGCCATGCTGTTCCAGGCCTGCCTTAGGGTAACTGCAGATGCAGAAAAGCACTTCTTTCTCACCCCCCAGGCTGCTTGGGACATGTTGGAAACCCGACGCAGCACTGGCACACACTCGCCACAAGCGACCTCTTCCCGAGGACGGCTGTCCACCACATCGTCATTACAGAGGCCTATCTCTCCAACTGATCGATGCCAGGAACGAGAGAGAGCAGTCCTAGCAGTGGCGGCCATTAGCCATGGTGCAGTCAGTCTGACTAGCAACGGACAATGAGAGAGGCGGAGCGGAGAGCTCAAGATCGAGTAGTGCCCAGGGGCTCTCCGGTACTGAACTTCCGGACGTTACTCCGTAGACAGCAGATGGGATGTTTGGATGATCGGACTGCAGAGGGTATGGGGAAAAGATGGTAGGATGCACGCTGTGATTCCTGGGCCTAGAGATCCAACTGATGCACTGTGGAGGGCTGAAGGGAGAATCTACAAGGATTACGGGGCCCTGATGGATGGCTTAGTTATAATGGGGGGGGCGGGAGGGGTTCTGGGGCCATCAGATGTGAGTCATACGCCACCTTCTTTCTCTGGTTCATTGTATGAATATCTTTGTTTGAATGGGGGCCTGTTCTTGTGTACCTGTCCTGGGGATTGGGAGTTGGGTAAAGTTTGAAGTTGGGGCGGATGGGGGAGGGTCAGACATGTCGCTAAGGGGTTCATCAGGAGTCAGGACCTAGACTTGGAGCCATGGGTACCTCCGTAGGAATAAAAGTTATGTCCTGGAATGTAAGGGGGATGCACACTATGGGCCGGCGGAACATAATTCGTGCCTACCTAGTGTGGAGAGGGGTGCAAATTGCACTGCTGCAAGAAACCCACTTGACAAAGTCAGAAGGGGCGGCGTTACAGCATCGTTAGAGGTACCTTGGTGTGGGTGCGAGCAGGGGTGTCATTCCAATGTGTTAGGCAGCTTGTTCATACCGAAGGCTGAATCACGGTAGTAACAGGGTGGCTTGATGGCCGGGACATTACGTTAGGAAACATATATGCCCCTAATATTGAGCAACCTGCTTTTTTCGCACATTTGTCGCAGTTATTGGCGATGGTGTTGACTTGCCCTATACTACTGGGGGGAGATTTCAATTGCATTACTGACATAGACCTGGACCGCTCTCACCCTCCGCTTCCTGATGCCCCCATTCATAGGATTGCAGAAGCCCGACGGGACTGGGAACGGCACTGGGGACTGAGAGACACTTGGCGGGCCTATCACCCAGGGGAACGGGACTACTCTTATTTTTCAGCTATACATGAGCTGCATGTCCGGTTAGATGCTATACTTTGCTCCCCTGATGTGCATATAGCGGTCAGGTTGAGTGAGTATTTAGCTAGGCCAACCTCTGATTACAACCCGTTACTGGTGTCCTTGAATGGGGTATGAATTAGACCTGCGATCCCTAGCTGGCATCTCCACCCGGAAACACTGGAAGACCGGGTCTTCCGAACCACCATAGGTAATGCTATTGAGGAATACTTTCAGCACAACACCAACACATCCACTAACCTATATAACCAGTGGGATGCATTCAAAGTAGTGATACGAGGTTGTTGTATTGGGGAAGCAGTGGGAGTTCGTAAAATCCTATTGAATGATGTACAACAGGTGGAACAACGGCTCAGGGAGATAGAAAAGGAAAGACCGGGACGGGAGGATAAACAAGAGGAACTTTTGGTGGCTAAAGAAGGGATGGCGACACAAGTGGAGAGGCTATAGTGTTTTGATTACAGGGCATATGCGGCAATGGCGCACGCTGAGAGGGATAAATATGGGGCACTCTTGACTTGGCTGGCAAACCCAGCGTGTAGAGGGACACCGATTTTAGAGCTGCGCGGTGAGGGTGGTGCAGTATACTATGGACAGCAGGCTATCAAAACGCAGTTTCTGGAATACTACACTACTCTATATCACAGTCGGTTAGATCCCAGGGTTCTGGAGGAGGGGAGTTTCCTGGACATTGAACTGCCACAGATTGAGGCGGAGGATGCAGAGAGCTTGGGTCGGCCAGTGAAGCTGGGAGAGATCAGGGGAGCCATAAAATGTATGGCCAAGAACAAACCTCCGGGCACTGATGGGCTACCGTCTGAGTTTTATGTCACGTATGAGGACCTGCTGGCCCCCCAACTGTTAAACCTATACAATCGATCAAAGCAAGATGGCTACCTACGAAGCTCAACAAGGGAAGCAGTAATTATACCCCTCCTCAAGCTGGACAAACCGGCGTGGGACCACACAGCCTATCGCCCTCTTGCGATGCCTAATCTTGACTATAAGATCTTGAGTAGTGTTTTGGCCAGCCGACTGATGGTACATATGACCACTCTTGTGCATGGGGACCAGGCTGGGTTTATTCCTTCCCCGAATATGGCCATGAACATACAAAGGATGTGCCAACTGGTACACGGGACGGCGGGTGACGGGGGTGAGGGGTGCGTACTATCAATTGACATTGAAAAGGCATTCGATAGTTTGGAGTGGCCATATCTGTTTAGGGTCTTGAGGGCATTTGGTCTGGCGAGGGATTTGTGGCCTGGACTAAGATTCTGTATAACCGCTCGACAGCCAGGGTCAGAACGGGGGTGTGATTTCCGAAGCCTGCAGTGTGGTTAGGGGTACGAGACAGGGCTGCCCACTGTCTCCTCTCCTGTTCGCCCTGGCAATAGAACCACTAGCTGTCCATGCATGGTCGGAGAGGTACTACAGGGGTTTGGATGAGATGGGTCAGGCACACTACATTGCTCTATATGCAGACGATCTTTTAATGTTCCTCACCAATGCTGCTGAGGAGCTGCAGGGGGCCCGAGACTTGCTGGCTAGACTGAGGCAAGTGGCGGGGCTCAAAGTTAACTGGAATAAAATGTGTCTATTTCTGATATGAGGTGGTAGATCTGAACTGCCTGAGGAGCTAGATGTGCGATGGGAAAGCAGCTGCTTGCCTTATTTAGGAGTCAGAATTTATCGTGAGCCTGCTGACTTATTCGAGGGCAACATAGGGCGTGCATTGAGGGCTGCACGGAATAATTTTGATTTTTGGGGGAATCTGCCTTTATCAGTAGCGGGGAGAGTGGTGTTGCTAAAGATGATAACCCTGCCTCGTCTACTTTACTATTTTGGAGCACTACCACTTTGGGTACCTGGAAAATATTTTGTCCAACTACACAGTATGGTTACGGGTTTTCTGTGGGATTCAGGGAGGCATAGTGTGGTGCTGAATACTATGATGCGCCCTAGACAGGAGGGAGGGGTTGCAGCCCCTGATTTTGAGGCATATTACAACGCGGCCCAATTTCAATGGTTCACGCAGTGGATGGTGGGGAGGTTGAGGGTAGAGACGGGCCAGAGGGGTATGGACCTGGGCCTTCGTCAACTCGCTCGGATTCTTTTCCAGCTGACATTATACGAAAGAGGGGTGCCAAGGGACCTGTGGGTAATGCGACAATGCTGGAATAGAATCAATAGTAGAATTAAGGTGGGTCCCTCGTACGCGCCTCAGATTCCAGTATGGCTCTGTGAGGCGTTACCACATGAAGGGGATTGGCAGAGGTTACGGGACTGGGAAGACCTGGGAATCTCCAATATTGGGGATCTCTATGAAGATGGTGTCCTCATACCATTTCAAGACCTCATGGAAAGATATGAAATGCCCGCCCAAGACTTTCTCTTGCATGCGGCATTGACATCAGCTATTCATAAACACTGGAAGAAAGGAATGGAAGAGCCACAGACCTTTCTCCCCTGTCAGTATGTGATCACTTCAGTGGGGAAGATCAAGGCGGTTACCTGCCTGTATAGGAAAATTACACAGGGGTCTAGAACTTCCTTAGATGGGCTGCGTATTAAATGGGAGGCATATCTGGGGACACCTATAGAGGAAAAGCCGTCGGAGATGTTGATGGAACGGGCGTGGAAATGCTCCCGGAAGGCGAGATTCCAACTAATACAATTTTATGTGTTCCATGGGGGGTACCTTACTCCTCTCAAAATTAATGAGTTTTTCAGATCCCACACAGTCTGTCCGCGGTGCAAACTGGAAAATGCTGAGTTTGTACACATGCTCAGGGAATGCCCACTGTTACACGGGTTTTGGGGGGAGGACCTGACCAGACTAAAGGAGGTGACGGAACGGGATCTGCCGCTGACTCCAGGTGTTTGCCTGCTACAATTGTTTCCCCACACTCCCCGTAATAAGATCACCAGTAAATACACAGATTTAGGATTAGTCCTAGCTAAAAGGGAGATTACTAGTCATTGGAAAGCGGTCACTACACCTAATACAGCGCAATGGCTGAGGGAATTTATAAAGTGGGTGGATTGTGAGGGGATTTTCCGACTACAAATGGCCCAGAGAACCAATAATGATAAATTGCTGGAAACTGCTAGGGCCTGGGTAACGATGGTGAACCTGCTTAAGAGCCCGACTGATGATGATGACTGACCTTCTGAAGGTGGGGGACTCATCCTACAGCTCTGGAACATTGCCTCTATTGAGTAGGAGGGATGGATGATGGGTGAGGTGATTGATGTGAGAGCATCCCCCTAGATGGAACCCTGATCACTGATATAAGGATTTCAATACGGTGGTAGGAATGCATGCTGGGCGACATGAGAGATATGGAGGAGAGCGACATGTCTAAGGGGAGGGGGGAGTTGTTGTTTTTAGTTGCCTTATTAGGTGAGGGGAGGAGTCAGAATATGAACAAGCTTAGAGCAGTGTGGATTTGACGCCCAGGATAGAGTTAAAGGTTGTAACGGCTTAGACAAATGTACTTTGTGGACAACGCTAATGAAGAAGCTGGTGATGAACACCTGGACGGAGTAGACCGGATTGCGAATATGACATAATAAATCCTTAATAGGTACAACGCTGTATGCCTGGATGTATTATGTAATCGAAAAGTGGAAGCTCATGTGATTGGTAAAGGAAAACTGAATAAAGTTTGTTTACAAAAAAAAAGAACTGTGAAAGTGTCAAATCCTTCAGATGTAGACATCATCAAAACCCCCAGTGCAATACAGGTAGCCATGCGGCTACAAAGAACAAATTCCTCTTTCAAGAAAGATAAAAAAAGACACAAACCAAAACTTAAAACCTTTATAACCGTCTACTTCAAATAACAGGAACACAGAGCCCCCTGGGAAAACAGTAGAATTCAGAACCAGAACTAGTGGAATAGAAAATCTGACATGCTATATAAATCAATCGAAAATGTCTGATGGTAATCAAGATGGGCTGGGGGTGGAGGCGTGGGGGGCCAAGAAAACTGACCAGAATGAGAGGAGAGATAAACTGATGGCAAGAAATAATGTTCCGGAACCAAAAAATGACACAAAACCTAAAAAAGGAATCAAACATCAAGCTCAGAAATGAAAGCCAGCCAAAAAAAGCCTCCATGGAATTTCAGCATTTATCCAGGAAAAAAAAAGAAAACAGAATAAATCGAACAAGGGCAAACACACTAAGGAGGGGCCCTAAACGCACTGGCTCCTGAGTGATATAAAGGAAAACATTGGGCACACTAATTCCCCCCCAAACCTAAATCAGAAAGTACTGGGGACAGGGCAACTGGGTAGAACAATAAGTGACATAACAAGTGCACATGACCCTAAGCGAAGCTCAGGATACTTGGCCGTAATGCAGGACACAAAAGAACAAGAGTCATGTCCAACCACGGAAGGATACGTACAAGGATGACCAGTTGGAAATGAATGACACAAGCCCAAAGAACTAACCTAACATAGACGATCCCCTGCAAATTAGGGTACCCGAGGAAAAACACCTAAATTAGAAAAGAGCCCTGAAAGGCTAAAAGGCGACCCGGAAAACCTGCACCATCGACAATCAGGGATTGAAGCGGGCAATCCAAGTAAAAAGGACATCTTTTAAGGGACAACTACATTTAGCCCTATAAAAGGATTCAACAATAAATTACAACTAGATGCCAAAGAAACTTCAACCCAAGTAAATCAAAGAGTCCTAATGGCCACAAACCTAGATGACAGGGAAACAAAACCCTGAAAAATAAGTAACGAAGCCCTATTACCCCTGCACCACAGTATAAGTAGTGACGAACCTGAACAGGTATCACAGAAATGTCAATCTTGGGGAGAACTGAACATCAGAAGGTACATAACCCCAAATGCAATAGAGGATATGGACGACTCATATGTAAGTCTTTCGCAATAACCCCCCCATTTCAGATCAATTCAAATCCCCATAAGTTGAGACTGTATCCTGACTACACTTCACAAGGAAAGTGGGACCTTCTTAATAGAGAAAACATGCAGTAGCTCTGTTCAAACATACCGGGCTTAGAGAAGATAAAAACTATAGATATTAATAGTGTGGCATTCCTCGCCCCATAGCCTGGTGACACAAATGAGGCAACAGAATTAACTTTCTCCAATCAGGATATGGCAAGAGACCTAAGGGTAAACAAAATTAATTTGGACGACTGGGCGATCCAGGTTAGAAGCCCAGTAATACAGCGCCGCATCCAGAACAAGAAAGAAAATCACAAGGCAGGGAGAATAGCAAGAATAGTAAGAATACGACAAATCCCGCAACTGGCTCTATTTTGCATGGCTCCAAAGTCAGACAGAGAACTAGACTGTGAGTGAAGGTCTAGTACAAATTACAATAGACCCAGAAGGGGGAAAACACACAGCCCTGGCTAAGGGAAAGAACACCAAAGACCTGGGTATTGTGTACCTTAAATTCCCGTCACTAACAATCTGGGGCCCACTATCAAAGAGAACAATCCCGCCTCCAAGCTAAAAACCTGCTCTTGCAATACCCGGGCCTAACTGATGATGAAGAGAAAAGGACACATTACAACTACTGAAGGGCTATGACTAAGTATGGGCGGAAAATCCGTTACGCTCGCGGATTTTGCGGATTTTCGGTAAATTCGCAATCCGCGAGATTTGCGAATTTCCCGCAAAATCCGCAAATTCGCACGCAGCGGATTTTTTTTTTCTTGGTGATACAATTTTGCGGCGCGAGGCGTTTATCATCGTTTGCCGAGTTGTTTTTCTCGATATTTTGCGAGTGCTGCGCCATTTTGGATCTTGCTGCGGGATCCCGCGGGAATTTGGCAAGCGCGATTACGTAATCGCGGCTTGCCAACTTTTGCAGCGAGCGTTTGTAAACGCGAGTACGCCGAGATCACGTCTCGCGGTACTTCGCAATTGCGAGCTTTGAGATGCGGCGAGCAGCAACAATCTCGCACACGCGAAAATATAAAATTTGCAATTCTGCACAAGAAATCCACCAGCAAGCAGCATAAACCTTCTTGAAATGATGATTTTTATCTGAATAACTCCTTAGGTTGACATTTGCCTGCACATTTTTAGCGAGGAGTCCATTTTAGGGAGGGGGGGAGGGGGGTGGGAGGGAGGAAGTGCCCCACAGTCTTCAACTTCCTGTTCCTGTCCAGCAGGCTCCTCCCAGTGCTTTGTCCATCTCCTGGTCACTTTTCATTTGGATCTGGAGCTGGAAGGATTACTTTTTGTGGATGCTGCTGGATATTTGGATTTGAGGCCTTTTTGACTTTCTTTGGATCACTGTTGGATTAGAAATTTTACAAGTAAGTTTGTTTGGGGCATTACAGTTGCTGCAACTACAATTTTGGAATTTTCGATTTTTGGGCTGTTTTGGGGCCTTTTGCCCAGGGGTACTCAGTGGTGGGTGGACTGAGTCTTTCTGTGGGGTGTCTTGAACTTAAACATCATGGAGGGCATGGATGGATTGGGATTGTGCTGATTTTTCAGTGATTTTCGTTTTTTGGGGCTGTACTTGTGGCCTTTTCACCAGGGGTATTTGAGTCTAGCATGGGCCTATTCTTTCTGTGGGGTGTCTTGAACTTAAACATCATGGAGGGCATGGATGGAATGGGATTGTGCTGATTATTCAGTTATTTTCGTTTTTTGGGGCTGTACTTGTGGCCTTTTCACCAGGGGTATTGAGTCTAGCATGTGCCTAGTCTTTTTGTGGGGTGTCTTGAACTTAAACATCATGGAGGGCATGGATGGAATGGGATTGTGCTGATTTTTCAGTGATTTTCGATTTTTGGGGGTGTTCATGGGGAGGGACAGGCCATGTGGCTGGGGGCCATTTTGAGTGCTCCTACAGGCCCTGGCCATGTGCAGGGAGGCAAGTTGCCATTTTGAATGTAGGCATTGTTGTTAGGCCTGCAACCATTTTGCCTACTTTTCAACCTTTATGCCCAGGGGTAGTGAGTCTTGCATGGGCCTAGTCTTTCTGTGGGGTGTCTTGAATTTAAACATCATGGAGGGCATGGATGGAATGGGATTGTGCTGATTTTTCAGTGATTTTCGTTTTTGGGGGCTGTACTTGTGGCCTTTTCACCAGGGGTATTGAGTCTAGCATGGGCCTAGTCTTTTTGTTGGGTGTCTTGAACTTAAACATCATGGATGGCATGGATGGAATGGGATTGTGCTGATTTTTCAGTGTTTTTCGATTTTTGGGGGTGTTCATGGGGAGGGACAGGCCATGTGGCTGGGGGCCATTTTGAGTGCTGCTACAGGCCCTGGCCATGTGCTGGGAGGCCAGTGGCCATTTTGAATGCAGGCATTGTTGTTAGGCCTGCAACCATTTTGCCTACTTTTCAACCTTTATGCCCAGGGGTAGTGAGTCTTGCATGGGCCTAGTCTTTCTGTGGGGTGTCTTGAATTTAAACATCATGGAGGGCATGGATGGAATGGGATTGTGCAGATTTTTCAGTGATTTTCGTTTTTGGGGGCTGTACTTGTGGCCTTTTCACCAGGGGTATTTGAGTCTAGCATGGGCCTAGTCTTTCTGTGGGGTGTCTTGAACTTAAACATCATGGAGGGCATGGATGGAATGGGATTGTGCTGATTTTTCAGTGATTTTCGTTTTTTGGGGCTGTACTTGTGGCCTTTTCACCAGGGGTATTGAGTCTTGCATGGGCCTAGTCTTTCTGTGGGGTGTCTTGAACTTAAACATCATGGAGGGCATGGATGGAATGGGATTGTGCTGATTTTGCAGTGTTTTTCGATTATTGGGGGTGTTCATGTGGAGGGACAGGCCATGTGGCTGGGGGCCATTTTGAGTGCTGCTACAGGCCCTGGCCATGTGCTGGGAGGCAAGTGGCCATTTTGAATGTAGGCATTGTTGTTAGGCCTGCAACCATTTTGCCTACTTTTCAACCTTTATGCCCAGGGGTAGTGAGTCTTGCATGGGCCTAGTCTTTCTGTGGGTTGTCTTGAATTTAAACATCATGGAGGGCATGGATGGAATGGGATTGTGCTGATTTTTCAGTGATTTTCGTTTTTGGGGGCTGTACTTGTGGCCTTTTCACCAGGGGTATTGAGTCTAGCATGGGCCTAGTCTTTTTGTTGGGTGTCTTGAACTTAAACATCATGGATGGCATGGATGGAATGGGATTGTGCTGATTTTTCAGTGTTTTTCGATTTTTGGGGGTGTTCATGGGGAGGGACAGGCCATGTGGCTGGGGGCCATTTTGAGTGCTGCTACAGGCCCTGGCCATGTGCTGGGAGGCAAGTGGCCATTTTGAATGCAGGCATTGTTGTTAGGCCTGCAACCATTTTGCCTACTTTTCAACCTTTATGCCCAGGGGTAGTGAGTCTTGCATGGCCCTAGTCTTTCTGTGGGGTGTTGTTGGACAGGACCGATGAAGGGCTCGCTCCCTCCCCGCATGACAGGGCCCGGACACCGGCTTTCCAGGTGCTACCCACAGAAGCAACCCGTCCCCTACGGGACGCCTGCTCCCGGATATATCTGTATCTGCATAGATATGTGGAGAAGTGTGGCTCAGGGGTTAGAGGCGGCAGACCCGGAAGCTGAGATCGGTCCTGGACCAGGGTTCAATTCCCCGCCTCGCCGGGTCTTGGGCTAAAAATTCCACGGACTTGATAATTCTCGCTCCGGTGCCTTCTCGACTCACGGGTTCACACTCTGCGACTCTGGGCAATAGCTTGCTTAATCTCCACAACGGCCCCTCGCGGCGGGATGCCTGGCTTTCACCTTGTGGATACCCTGCTGGGGTTATCTCACAGGGAATACCAGGACGGGTTCCCTAAGCAAGCGCCGGGAAACCCACAGCGGGTAGCTGTGCGCTATATAAGCTCAAATACATTTACATTTACATTTATCACTGGCCCGGGCCACCGTCAGCACCATTGCCCGACCCAGCCGCCATCTTGGACACTGCACCACGAGGCCGCATGGCCTCAGCTCGACCCCAACCCTGGGCCTGGCCAGGCCCCGACATCCCGGCACCACCATCCACCCAGGAGGTGAACGGACCACTTGGCAGGTCAATGGGAGAAAGAAGTGTCGATGGCTCTCCCCCGCCAGGTGCCGATCGCCCCCAGCCTCCCTGGGCGCTGGCTCCACCCCCCTGCTGGGTGTCTGGACTCCCTCATCCCGGACCTCCCGACCTCCAAGTGCGAGGGTCCGGACATCAAAGGGCGCCAGACCTATAACTGAGGCAGCTCCAGAGCAGGAAGGCAGTTGTATCCTGGAGTCGAGAGACACCGTGAAGAACTCATCCTTGACGGACTGTTGGCGCTGCCGCAGCCCTGCCTTGTGAACTGTCGTCCTGCCTGCTGGCGCTGCCGCGGCCTTCTGCAACCATCATCCTCGTCGGGACCTGCTGGCGCTGCCGCGGACCGTTGCTACCTACGACCACCTCGGGACCTGCTGGCGCTGCCGCGGCCCGCTGCTACCTACGACCACCTCGGGACCTGCTGGCACTGCCGCGGCCCGACCTTCCCGAACGCCGAGCTCGAGGATTGTGAGCTTATATCATCTCATCTCAAATACCAGATTGGTAACAAGACTGTCCCGCTACCCCCTTTCCCTTCCAGAGACTAGAATTGAGAGGATCCTCGTGTCTTGATCTCATTGTACCGTACTACCTTACTTCAAGAACTGCATATAAAGAGCGTTAACCTTATCCTTGTGTGGTGTCCATCTGTGGGGGGGAAGTTACTTGTCTGTACGATCGCTGGAGACGGCCCTCACCGGAGGCCTCTCCCCTTGTCCTCGGCCGACCCTCCAGGTCCCTGTCTAACATTGGTGGCCAGCGGCGCGATCCGAATCAACGCGTAACGTACAGAAAGTAACTCACCCCACAACTCAACCACAATGACAACAAAAGAGAGCGGACCCGCAGAGAAATTTCAGATGGAAAAGCTAGAAGATTACAACTATCGAGAGCTAAAGCAATTTTGCATGGAACTGGGCATTGCTACCACCGGGCTGAGCACAAAAGAGGACTTCAAACACGCCCTAGAATCTTGGGCAGAAACGGGTGCGGCTGCACCCCGGAACCGAAACAGCGAGACACCCGAAACAACCACCACTCCGACGGAAGAAAGGAGGACGGGTCTCTCCCCGGAAGAGATCCAAGAACGAGAGAAAAGCCGACTCCATGAATTGGAGTTGGCACGGCTCCGGTTGGACGGAGAGCTGAAACTGGCCGAACAAAAGATAAACTTAGAACACTTACGGCTCCGAGAAGAGCGGGAAGAAAAGGCAGAGAGAACTAGAAGAAAAAAGACTGGCATACGAACACGAGCGCAAGCTAGCAGAGATAGAAATGGGGAAACATAATAAAGATCTAGGGGTGCCCGCACACCCCGGGCACCACCGAACCAAAGGTCCACATCCCCAAGGATGTGGTCCGTGAATATTTTCGGAACGACGACATACAGCAGTGGTTCAAGGCCTACGAGATCGCCATGACCTCCCACAGGATCGATCGAAGTGACTGGGGAGCCGGTCTATGGGGGAGGTTCGTCAACGAAGGCCGCGATGCCCTGCTACAGCTCCCGGACCATCAAATGACGTCCTATGACCACATGAAGGCCGCCCTCCTCACTCGATATGGGCTTACGCCCGAAATGTACCGCCAGAGGTTCCGCGACTGCACCCGGATCCCGGGTACAACTTGGGTAGAATATGTGAACTATTTCAGCCGAGCCTTCGAGGGATGGATCAAGGGTAGCCACGTAACAACCTACGAGCAGCTCTTCAACCTCATTGTGTGGGAGCACCTCTCCAACAACTGCTTCGTCGAGCTCAGGCAGCACCTCCTCGACAGTAAATTGACTGAACCACGGCAGATCGCCGCTGAGGCTGACCGGTGGGAAAGCACCCGAGTGGCCCGGAGTGGGCCCAACGAGCAGAACAGAACCAACCAAGGTCAGTATCGTCCCCGAGGAGGAGGAGGAGGAGGCCAGGGCCGGGGCTGAGACGCCGTCCCGGCCGCTCCCGCGAACAACACCCCGCCCCCGGCCGGCCGGGGCAACCCCCCGATGCGCCCGGGGTTCCGAGCCAATGTTACTTGTCACCGATGCCAGCGAGTCGGCCACTATGCCAGTGACCCGAACTGCCCAAAGAACCAGACTCCTGGGCCCCGCCAGGTGGCTGCCGCAGCCTTAGGAGAAGAGCAAATCTCCGAAGAGCATGAAGAGTACGAACAGGAGCAGCCCGAGTGGGAACCTGCCGCCATGGTCCTGGCTTGCCCAGGGGGAAGAGACATGATCCCGCGGGCTCCCCTACCCGCCAACACCAGGAAATACAACCAGTGGGTGAACATAAATGGGCGCAAGGCCGAAGCCCTGCGTGACACGGGGGCCAGTGTGACGGCCGTCCGCTGTCACCTGGTGACCCCAGAACAAATCCTGCCAAACGTTCTTTGCCCCGTCCGATCGGCCGACAATTCTGAGAGCCTGTGTCGGATGGCCTGCGTCCCCTTCGAATGGGGAGGAGTGTCCGGTATGCTAAAGGTGACTGTCCGGGATGATGCCCCCGTGGACTGCCTCCTGGGAAATGATCTCGAGAGTTCCCCGTGGGCGGCCGTTGAAAGAAGAGAGCACCTGGGGATGTTGGGCCTCCCGGACTGGGCGTGCGTAACAACCCGGTCCATGGCCGCCCGCACCATCCCCAAACCTGAAGAACCCGAATGGCCAGCACCTCCACCCCCGATCGCTCCAGAGGTAGACACCGTCCATACCGACCCCCCGGAGCAAACCCAAGAAGGGCCCGCTCAGCCCCAAGACCTTCCAGACCTGGCTCAGTGGCGTCAAGAAGGGGGACCCACCCAGGAGCAATTCCGGCAAGAGCAGAAGACCTGTCCCTCCCTCGAGGGACTGCGACAGCAAGCACTCGCCCAGAGCGCGGGAGACACCGCAGGGGCCCACTGCATCTATTGGGACAATGACCTACTGTACAGCGAACAAAGAATCGCAGAGTTGGGGGCCAGTCGAGTGCTGGTGGTGCCCCTCCGCTTCAGAGACTTCCTGTTGAACTTAGCCCATGATGTCCCCCTGGCTGGACACTTGGGGCAAAACAAAACCTACCACCGCCTGGTAACCCACTTTTACTGGCCAAAAATGAGAAATGACGTCTCCAACCACTGCCGGTCCTGCCCCACCTGCCAGGCCAGCGGGAAGAGCGGCCGCAAACTCAAGGCACCCCTGCAACCATTCCCTGTTGTTACCACCCCGTTCGAAAGGGTGGGCATAGACATTGTGGGGCCCCTAGACCCCCGAACAGCACAAGGGCATCGATTCATCCTGGTCCTGGTGGACCACGCCACCCGCTATCCCGAGGCCGTTCCCCTTCGAACAGTAACAGCGCCAGTGGTAGGCCGAGCCTTAATGGGGATCTTCTCTCGAGTGGGCTTCCCCCGGGAGGTCATCAGCGACAGGGGCACAAACTTTATTTCAAAGTATATGAAATCCCTCTGGCAGCAGTGCGGAGCCACCTACCGATTCACAACCCCCTATCACCCGCAAGGAAACGGACTAGTCGAGCGGTTTAACCGCACTCTCAAGGGGATGATCATGGGGCTGGAAGAACCCCTACGACGCCAGTGGGACGTGCTACTCCCGTGCCTCCTCTTCGCCTACCGAGAGGTCCCCCAGAAGTCCCTCGGCTTCAGCCCCTTCGAACTCCTGTACGGACACCCCGTTCGAGGGCCCCTCAGCCTAGTTAAAGAAGAATGGGAAATGGCCCCCCTGAAGACCCCTCCAGACGTCTACAAGTACCTCCTGACCCTCCGCAATCAGACCAGGCGATTCAGAGAGATCGCCAAAGCCAATCTTGAGGCCAGTCAGGAGGACATGAAGAAATGGTACGATCAACATGCCTCCTCCATCGAGTTCGAGCCTGGTCAGCAGGTATGGGTGATGTCCCCCATCGAGCCTTGTGCCTTGCAGGACAAGTGGACGGGGCCCTTCAAAGTGGTCGAGCGCAAGAGCCCCGTCACCTATCTCATTGACATGGAATCCTCCCGGAACCCCCTCCGGGTCCTCCACGCCAACAGACTCAAACCACACTTCGTGCGCTCGGAGCTCAGCCTGCTGATGGCTACAGACAGTGGAGCGGAAGAAGACTCCGAGCCCCTCCCTGACCTACTGAGAACCCGGGAAAAAGATGGTTCAGTGGACGGGGTCCGACTTTCCGATGCCCTGACCCCGGAACAGCGCCAAGACTGTCGGACCCTCCTGTTGCAATTTGCAAATCTCTTTTCCCTCACTCCCGGAGTCACCCCCTGGTGCCTGCACGACGTGGACACTGGGGACAGTCCCCCTATCAGACACCGGGCATACCAAGTACCAGATCGGGTGCGCGCCTGCATCCAAGAGGAAGTCTCCAAGATGCTCGCACTCGGAGTCATCGAACCCTCGGACAGCCCCTGGGCCAGGCCAGTCGTACTGGTCCCCAAGGCTGCTGCCCCGGGCACCACCCCCGAGCTCCGATTCTGCGTCGACTATCGGGGCCTGAACGCTGTCACCCGAACCGACGCTCACCCCATCCCCCGAGCAGATGAACTGGTCGACCGCATGGGGGCTGCCCGCTACCTAAGCATCTTCGACCTGACAGCAGGCTACTGGCAGATCGGCCTCACCCCCAGGGCCCAAGAACGATCCGCTTTCTCCACTACCATTTCACAGTGATGCCATTCGGCATGAAAAACACTCCAGCCACTTTTCAACGACTTGTGAACCAGGTATTGGCGGGCCTCGAAGAGTTCAGCGCCGCCTACCTGGACGATATCGCGGTATACAGCCGCCACTGGTCAGACCACCTCCGCCACCTCCGAGAGGTCCTGCAGGCCCTCCAACAGGCCGGCCTCACAATCAAGGCCAGCAAGTGCCAAATTGGCCAGGGGTCCGTGACCTACCTCGGACACCAAGTGGGGAGCGGTCTGGTGGCCCCCCTCCAGCTCAAGATCGCTGCCATCCAGGCCTGGCAGCCACCCGTCACCCAAACCGAGGTCCGAGCCTTCTTGGGGCTCACCGGATACTACCGGCGGTTTGTGAAGGACTATGGCAGCATTGTGGGGCCCCTCACGGAACTCACATCCAAGAACCACCCAAAAACAGTCAACTGGACTCCCGACTGTCAAGCGGCCTTCGAGAAGCTGAAGGCCGCCATGTGCACCGCCCCTGTGCTCCAGGCCCCCGACTACAGCCGCGAGTTCATCGTCCAGACTGATGCCTCAGACCATGGCATTGGGGCCGTCCTCTCCCAACTGAACCTCGAGGGAGTCGACCAACCAGTGGCCTTCATCAGCAGACGCCTGCTGGCCCGAGAACAGCGCTGGAGCACCATCGAGTGGGAGGCCTTTGCAGTAGTATGGGCCCTTAAGAAGCTCCGGCCCTACCTCTTCGGTACCCACTTTCGGGTGCAAACAGACCATCGCCCCCTGCAATGGTTAATGCAGATGCGGGGGGAGAATCCCAAACTATTGCGATGGTCCATCTCCCTGCAGGGGATGGACTTCACTGTGGAGCATCGCCCTGGCCAAGACCACGCCAACGCGGATGGCCTGTCCCGCTTTTTCCGCCTCGACGAGGAGAGTCCCCAAGAGGATGGGTGACTCTCCCCGCCTTCAGCTGGGGGGGACGCATGTTGGACAGGCCCCATGAAGGGCTCGCTCCCTCCCCGCATGACAGGGCCCAGACACCGGCTCTCCAGGTGCTACCCACAGAAGCAACCCGCAACCCGTCCCCTACGGGACGCCTGCTCCCGGATATCTCTGTATCACTGGCCCGGGCCACCGTCAGCACCATTGCCCGACCCAGCCGCCATCTTGGACACTGCACCACGAGGCCGCGTGGCCTCAGCTCGACCCCAACCCTGGGCCTGGCCAGGCCCCGACATCCCGGCACCACCATCCACCCAGGAGGTGAACGGACCACTTGGCAGGTCAATGGGAGAAAGAAGTGTTGATGGCTCTCCCCCGCCAGGTGTCGATCGCCCCCAGCCTCCCCGGGCGCTGGCTCCACCCCCCTGCTGGGTGTCTGGACTCCCTCATCCCGGACCTCCCGACCTCCAAGTGCGAGGGTCCGGACATCAAAGGGCGCCAGACCTATAACTGAGGCAGCTCCAGAGCAGGAAGGCAGTTGTATCCTGGAGTCGAGAGACACCGTGAAGAACTCATCCTTGACGGACTGTTGGCGCTGCCGCAGCCCTGCCTTGTGAACTGTCGTCCTGCCTGCTGGCGCTGCCTTCTGCAACCATCATCCTCGTCGGGACCTGCTGGCGCTGCCGCGGGCCGTTGCTACCTACGACCACCTCGGGACCTGCTGGCGCTGCCGCGGCCCGCTGCTACCTACGACCACCTCGGGACCTGCTGGCGCTGCCGCGGCCCGACCTTCCCGAACGCCGAGCTCGAGGATTGTGAGCTACCATCATCTCATCTCAAATACCAGATTGGTAACAAGACTGTCCCGCTACCCCCTTTCCCTTCCAGAGACTAGAATTGAGAGGATCCTCGTGTCCTGATCTCATTGTACCGTACTACCTTACTTCAAGAACTGCATATAAAGAGCGTTAACCTTATCCTTGTGTGGTGTCCATCTGTGGGGGGGAAGTTACTTGTCTGTACGATCGCTGGAGACGGCCCTCACCGGAGGCCTCTCCCCTTGTCCTCGGCCGACCCTCCAGGTCCCTGTCTAACAGGTGTCTTGAATTTAAACATCATGGAGGGCATGGATGGAATGGGATTGTGCAGATTTTTCAGTGATTTTCGTTTTTGGGGGCTGTACTTGTGGCCTTTTCACCAGGGGTATTTGAGTCTAGCATGGGCCTAGTCTTTCTGTGGGGTGTCTTGAACTTAAACATCATGGAGGGCATGGATAGAATGGGATTGTGCTGATTTTTCAGTGATTTTCGTTTTTGGGGGCTGTACTTGTGGCCTTTTCACCAGGGGTATTGAGTCTTGCATGGGCCTAGTCTTTCTGTGGGGTGTCTTGAACTTAAACATCATGGAGGGCATGGATGGAATGGGATTGTGCTGATTTTGCAGTGTTTTTCGATTTTTGGGGGTGTTCATGGGGAGGGACAGGCCATGTGGCTGAGGGCCATTTTGAGTGCTGCTACAGGCCCTGGCCATGTGCTGGGAGGCAAGTAGCCATTTTGAATGTAGGCATTGTTGTTAGGCCTGCAACCATTTTGCCTACTTTTCAACCTTTATGCCCAGGGGTAGTGAGTCTTGCATGGGCCTAGTCTTTCTGTGGGGTGTCTTGAACTTAAACATCATGGAGGGCATGGATGGAATGGGATTGTGCTGATTTTTCAGTGATTTTCGTTTTTTGGGGCTGTACTTGTGGCCTTTTCACCAGGGGTATTGAGTCTAGCATGGGCCTAGTCTTTTTGTGGGGTGTCTTGAACTTAAACATCATGGAGGGCATGGATGGAATGGGATTGTGCTGATTTTTCAGTGTTTTTCGATTTTTGGGGGTGTTCATGGGGAGGGACAGGCCATGTGGCTGGGGGCAATTTTGAGTGCTGCTACAGGCCCTGGCCATGTGCAGGGAGGCAAGTGGCCATTTTGAATGCAGGCATTGTTGTTAGGCCTGCAACCATTTTGCCTACTTTTCAACCTTTATGCCCAGGGGTAGTGAGTCTTGCATGGGCCTAGTCTTTCTGTGGGGTGTCTTGAATTTAAACATCATGGAGGGCATGGATGGAATGGGATTGTGCTGATTTTTCAGTGATTTTCGTTTTTGGGGGCTGTACTTGTGGCCTTTTCACCAGGGGTATTTGAGTCTAGCATGGGCCTAGTCTTTCTGTGGGGTGTCTTGAACTTAAACATCATGGAGGGCATGGATGGAATGGGTTTGTGCTGATTTCTCTGGGGGTTTTTTCGATTTTTTTGGGGTGTATAACTGAACTGATGTTCCTCTGTCTTCCATTGTTTTAGGTGCACAAGACTCAAGAGAACCACCAGTGCCAGGAAGAAGCCCTGCAGCAGTGTGTGTGTGCAGCATAACGTCACCCGACGTCACGTCTGGCCTCAGACAACTCTACAATTCGTGCAACTGCGGCCTGCTGTCTGACCTGCTCTGAAGAAGATGGCCCCACAATAAGGTCTCCGTAGCTCCTCTAGCAAGAAAGTTGCTAGTAAGGAGCAGAAGAAGCAAGTTACCAAGGAGGCTGGTGTGCCAACCGCCACGTTTTTTGGGAGCAAAGAAAAAAAGTACGCCTGCAGCAGCAGGATCTGCTGGGGACCAAGCTGGGAGCAGCACCCCCGCTCCATTGGGTTCAGTGCCTCCACCACCACGCCAACTTAAGTCAAAGCCCTTGAGTGCTTCAGAGGCAGTCAGTGTACTTCTCCAATCACCATCGACCAGTGATGTTGGCTCATCGCAAGAAAGTAGCAGCAATGTCCCTGAATCAACACAGGTTGTTGTAACTCATCTGACAAGTGTTGAACAACCACAGCCGCAACAACATGTGCAAGTAGTACAAGCCCAAGAAGTAGGGGCACATCAGGAAATTGACAATCAGACCGAGGTATCATTTGAGGAAGCCACTCCTCCTGATGATCATTCATTGTCTTCCACATCCCTAGCAAGGAAAAGATCAAGGGGGGTGTCTACATCTTCTTCAAGCCCACCTCCTACTGATGATCTGGATGACGATTGGGTACCACGACGGCAGCCTGAGAGTGAGGCACACCATGATCTGACAAAGATACCTAAGCGTAAAAGGAAGGTCGTCGAAAAACTCATAGCTATGGAGTGTGATGAGGCTCAACAAGAAGTGACGCATACTGCTGCTGATGAAGCCTCTCACGACGACGAGCCAGTCATCATAAAGGTCACTGCAGCCCCAGAGGGCATGCAGCAAAGAGACATTTTGACCCTATCCCGAGAAGCTGCTGAGCGTGATGATGATGTCGACGAGGAGTCAATGGAAACACAACAATCATTGGATTTGGAGTTAACTAGTACACCAACACCTACCGCTTCCATATTTCTTCCTCGCAAGAAGGGACTTCCATCCACCTCGACCTCAATTAGTGGTGGTGAAAGTGCAAAACGTACTGAAGTTCGGCAATCCACATCCTCCACTTCATCTGGCATTAGCAGCAGGACCACCACCACCAGTATCGCCGCCTCCTCCGGCCCCCAAAGACATTTCAAGTCTCCAGTTTGGGACTTCTTTAGTGTTTGCCCAAGAATGGAAAACGTAGCCATTTGTAGCATTTGTAAGCTTCGAGTTAGTCGTGGTAAGTTTGGTACCAACTATGGTACCGGAGGCCAGAGAGGTCATCTTAGGAGAGCGCACCCTGTCCAATGGTTTGCGCACCTAGAGGCGGTCAAGGTAGCCCGAATTGCACGTAATGAAAACGTTGATTTTTCATCTGATGATGACGAGGAGGAAGAAGACGATTCAAACACTTCACTTACACCCAGTACCCCTGTCAGCAGCACACCCCATGTGAGCCACACTAAGAGTGTGGGAGAGAGTGAGACATCAATGCGGAAAAGTTCCTCAGCGAGCGTAACTGGGTCGAAGATATCATCATCATCCCGTAAATCCTTGGTCCAGGGCAACATTAAAAAGATGTTGTTTACAGAAGCGCAATATGAACGCAACCACCCACTGACGCGTCTGTATAACACTAAGCTGGCTAAAATGCTAGCTCTGGACCTTCTCCCTTTTTCTTTTGTAGAAGGGGTTGGTTTTCTAGAATTAGTGGCAGCGCTCTGCCCTAAATGGAAGGTTCCTGGCCGGTTCTATTTTGCCCGAGTTGCGGTTCCAGCACTACATGAAGATGTTCTGAAGGTGATTGGGGCAACTTTGCAGAAGAGTGCTGTTCACACTATACATCTGACAACAGACATGTGGACCAGTGGCGCAGGCGCTGATTACATGTGCATCACTGCACACAGGGTCTCTTTTTCAGGGGCTAAAGCAAAGCTAAACGCAGGTGTTGACGCGGACATTGTTTTTAAAGCTGCTTGGAAACATGCAACACTAGCCATGTTTGGTTTGGAGAAACGTCACACAGCAGAAAACATTTTGGATGTCTTTAACACAAAGGTCCTTCAGTGGCTGTCCCCAAAAAAACGCCAGGTTGGTTATGTTTCCACGGACAATGGCGCCAATATAGTTAAGGCCATGAGGCTGGGTGAGTATTTCAGAGTGCCGTGTTTGGCGCACTGTATAAACCTAGTTGTCCAAAAATTCTTGGGTAATAAAGACAGTGCAGCGTACAGAGTATTGGACACCTGCCGAAAAATGTGCAACCATTTCAGCCATTCTTTTAAGGCCCGGAAGCAGCTGAGGAGCCTGCTATATCAACGTCAAATGCCAGTGAAAGCACTCATCCAGGAGGTGGTAACACGTTGGAACTCAACCTTCTACATGCTTGAGCGTCTGTATGAGCAGTATACGGTACTCGATCAATATTTCTTAACAGAGGGTAAAGCTCAGGAGGACCTGAGGATGGGTGCGGCGCAATGGAACATAGTTCAAAGCCTGACACGCATGCTTCGTCCTTTTGAGTTCTTCACGCGTGCAGTCAGCAAGGAGGACTGTAATTTGGGAAAAGTTATCCCATTGTTGTACATGCTGGAGCACCAACTGAAGGAGGTGTGTTCTGTGTTTGAAAAAGATGTAAAAACCAAGACTCTTTTGTTCTGGCTGAGAAAATATTAGAGCTCCTACAAGGTGATGAACGTCTTAAAATGATCCACTCAGAACAGCATTACATTTGTGCTACTATTCTGGATCCACGCTACAAAAAGGCGCTGGCAGGCCAAGCATTCTTTCCTTTTGATGATGAACATGTTCCAAAGTACAAACGTTGGCTAGCCTTGTCAGCCAAGAGGTTTGAAAGAGAACGGCAGAAAATTGAAGGAAATGGCAGTACATCAGCATCAGCAGGCCATCCCCAGTCAAAACAATCCACTTCTGCACCTGTGGCTGTGGCACAAGTGACCTCTCAGCCGTTAAAGACACCGGCAACCGGATCATCTGCACCAGACACAACAGAAACATTGGAGGTTGAAGAGGATTGGCTAGCTCGGCTTGGGTTTGGTTCTCAAAAGGTCAGAGGCACAGCAACAGCTAAGCAAAGTGGAGGAACCTTGGATGAGGACCTTGAGTCGATGGTGAAGGACTATCTGAATGACTCAACAGAGGTCTATGTTAATGCTGACCCATTGGCGTATTGGCATGGGAAAAAAGAATTGTGGCCACAGCTCACCAACCTGGCTTTAAACTGCTTGTCTTGCCCACTCGCAAGGGTGTCTTCTGAGCGTGTTTTCAGTGCTGCTGGTGGCATTGTAACTTCCAAACGGAGCCGCCTCTCGCCCAAAAATGTGGAGAGGTTAACAATGATCAAGATGAATCAGCATCTCATACCACCAGATTTCAGAGTACGAGAAAGCGCGCCGGATGAAGACGAGGTGGCCAGCAACATAGATGAGGGAATTTCTACTCTGTCAGGTGACACTGAGCTCACCCTGCCTGAATTCGCAGAGTATGATGACGAAGCCTTATCAGATAATCACAAAAACAAGCCCATCAGCAGAACTGTCTTCACTTGTTTGCCAATTGATTTGAAGGTGCCGCAGTCTGCATTCCTCAGGTTCACAAGTTCAGAAGAACATGCTCCTCTATCCTCCTCCTCCAGACTCCTATTTCCATCAAAGCAGAGGGCTGGTTTACGCCCAATGAAGAAAGACTCAGCACTTGTGGGGGTGTTGTTCTACCTCTTTGCAGGTGAGTTGACGGCTCTGGGACCATTGTTGGGAAGCTCTAATACCGGATAAAAGTGGTTTGGACCAAATCCGAGGCGCACATTTTTTAGTGTTTTTGCTGACTTGCTTGCCTTTGAGGTGCTCTTAGGGGGGGTTCCATCTGTTTGTGGGTGAGTTTCGGGGTCTGTCAGCACTGCTGGGACACTCTAATCTTGATTGCATTTGCTTTTCAGGAAATCCGTGGTGGCAACCCCGACTTATGGCCTAGCTACGCAGCGCGTTTGGACCAAAGGCCGAGAAATATTGTAAGTAGGAGATGTTGCTTTTGGCCTGTTTGGGGGTGTTATGCTTTTAGGCGGGTGGGTTGGCGGCTCTGGGGGCATTCCTGGGAAGGTCTAATACCGGATAAAAGTGGTTTGGACAAAATCCACGCCGATTTTTTTTTGCTATTTCTGACATTTCGCTCAATGTAGCGTTTTCGGGGGCCTGTTTGGGGGCTTCCTGGTGTTTGTGGGTGGGTTTCGGGGTCTGGGAGCACTGCTGGGACACTCTAATCTTGATTGCATTTGCTTTTCAGGAAATCCGTGGTGGCAAACTGGACCTATGGCCTAGCTACGCAGCACGTTTGGACCGAAGGCCGAGAAATATTGCAAGTATGAGATTTTGCTTTTGGCCTGTTTGGGGGTGTTATGCTTTTTGGCGGGTGGGTTGGCGGGTCTTGGGGCATTCCTGGGAAGGTCTAATACCGGGTAGAAGTGGTTGGGACAAAATCCAGGCCGATTTTTTGTTGTTGCTATTTCTGACATTTTGCTCAATGTAGCATTTTCGGGGGCCTGTTTGGGGGCTTCCTGGTGTTTGTGGGTGGGTTTCGGGGTCTGGGCGCACTGCTGGCTATATATACTTTACTTTGCAAGAGGTTTGAAGCAAATCCATGGTGGCAGAGGGGAGTTAGGGCCTAGCTGCAGAGCGCGCGCGGAGTGATTTGGGAAATTTGGAAAAAAATGACAAAGTCCCCATTTTTGTACTTTTGCTCTTTGGCTGTTTAGGGGTCTTCTACTCGTTTTCTCCTGGGTTGACGGCTCTGGGGCCATTGCTGGGAAGCTCTAATACCGGATAAAAGTGGTTTGGACAAAATCCACGCCGATTTTTTGTTGTTGCTATTTCTGACATTTTGCTCAATGTAGTGTTTTCGGGGGCCTGTTTGGGGGGCTTCCTGGTGTTTGTGGGTGAGTTTCGGGGTCTGGGAGCACTGCTGGGACACTCTAATCTTGATTGCATTTGCTTTTCAGGAAATCCGTGGTGGCAAACCGGACCTATGGCCTAGCTACGCAGCGCGTTTGGACCGAAGGCCGAGAAATATTGCAAGTATGAGATTTTGCTTTTGGCCTGTTTGGGGGTGTTATGCTTTTTGGCGGGTGGGTTGGCGGGTCTTGGGGCATTCCTGGGAAGGTCTAATACCGGGTAGAAGTGGTTGGGACAAAATCCTCGCGGAAAAGCCTTTTGGCACTTTTTGTAACTTAGGGTGAGCCCTAGCAGCAGGATTGCATGTGTTTCGGGGTGTTCTAGATTTTTGCAACTGAGTTCTGGGGTCTTAGAGCACTCGTGAGAATGTGTAATTTTGGTTGCAAGTCATTTGAAGAAAATCCATTGTGGGAAAGGGGGGATTTGGCATAGTTAAAGAAAGCCTTTGCCACTATTCTTAACTTAGGGTTCGTTAGGGTTAGCAGTATTTCTATTGCATGTGTTTGGGTGGGGGGGTTTTCGAGTCTTGGAGCGATGCTGGCTATGGATACTTTTGCTTGGTTGCTT
This sequence comes from Lissotriton vulgaris, assembly GCF_964263255.1. Lineage (NCBI taxonomy): Eukaryota > Metazoa > Chordata > Amphibia > Caudata > Salamandridae > Lissotriton > Lissotriton vulgaris. The sequence continues at coordinate 51,052 of NW_028253355.1, forward strand.
GCAAGTGGTTTGAATGCAATCCACGGTGGGTAAGGGGGTACTTGGGCCTACTTTTACTTTCAAAGTACGTTTTGTCACCAGTTTTCTGCTAGGCCTCGTTTTTTGAGATTTGATTGGGGGTCTTCTACATTTTTGCAACTGGCTTTAGTAAGGGTCTGGTTGGGAGCACTGCTGGGAAGATCTAATTTTGTTCTAAAACACAGTTTACAGTACACCTAGCTTGAGGGGAAAGATCCGCTACATTAATTTGCCCATACTTATTTATCCTTCAAAAGGTGACTCAGACAGAGTACGCACTTTCAAAAATATTGTACTGTCTACTAGGAAAATCAAAGTGTGACTTTTTGCATTCCACAGCCTACATACCTTATATTTATTTATCAGTGGTGTTGTAATATTATATCACTTCCTGTTTTTCGTTGAATAATTACAGGCCGGGTTTCAGTCTGTGCAATGGGGAAAAAAGGATGGAGTCAGGCTTCACATTAGCAAGCCACAATTCAGCATCAGGCAGGCAGTGGACAGGGTGTCTTCTGGTCACCAACATTGATGGACGAAGCGTCAGCTGCAATGGAGGAGTGCCGCTAATGAGAGGAATTTTTTTCTGCATGCAACTTACTTACCAAATTCAACAGGACAACTACAACAACATACAGATACAGTATCCTTTGTGTTTTTCTCTGACTGTGACTGCATTTCTTGGATCTCTCTCTGCTTCTAAATTGATCCCTTAACACATCACTTAGTCCACTCCACTATCACATCTGCACCACACATAGTCATTTGTAAGTGCTCCTACGTAATTCGCAAGTCGCAGCACGCCCCAGCCCGTAGAGGACTGGGATGGCCCCAATTATGAAGCATGTCACCAAGGGGCAACCCTGGCGAGTGAGGGGACACCTAGAAAAAGAGCAATTTCTCCTTTTCTATCTACTATACCTTCCAGACCAACCCCATTGAGTGTTGTGAATGGATTTATAGTGACCAGCAAGGCTCTCAGGTATCTGGCAACAGAGACCTTATGATGAATATAGTTATCAATAATTCCACACACGCCCTGTACTGTCGCATTCTTTCTTCCACAGTTGTCGAAAGTACTACTTACTTTTCACTGACATGCATGCAGTAGTGCATGCACTTTCAAAGATTGATGCTCTAACATTAGTGGGAGTTTAAGGAACAAATTCTACGAGCACTATGGACTTCCATTACAGTCGACTATGACAGTACACCACTCTTATTCTTCTTCTTCTCTCTTGTTTAGGAAAATTGGTACGTTATCTTATGCAAGCCGGCATAATGCCAGCGCAGTGAACTTGCACCCGAGAAAAACAGACGCACACCATGGTGAGTGAGACAGACTTGCGTTACTGTACCGGTCCAGTACATACAGGTGGTGAAGCTCTTACTTTTCTATTACGGGTGGCACTGAGAATACTCTGTTAAAAGGGCTACTGCTTAATTAATTTAGCTTTCACCCTACAGTGCAAATGAGTATTAGAAAAGGAAAATGAAGAAGCTAAATTATCTGATTATCTATCACTTCACATGGGATGTATTTGATGACATATGGGATGACTTTAGGTGCTTTGCTTATTATTGAGTGAACAGTGATACCCCCACACATGAATGACGTACTACTACTAAACTAAATTTATTAAGAGAGGTAGGGAGTGTCCACCGTAATAACCGGATATATGCTGTGCTTGCAGTTGCAATACAAACTACTGCTACTATTCATGGTAGTATTTGGACAACGTTACAACTTCTTTTCCTTGCCTTTCCTACACTGGAACGGACGTGCGGGTGCGGTGTTACATGCTCTTCAAAGTAACACTTAGTTCATCCAGTGACCGTCTACTCTCTCTAGATACACATATGCTATCTAAGAGTCAGATAGTACCATGAATGATCCAGGCATCCATCCATTCAAAGTATATGCACACATACAGTTTCTGTCTCACCCACCCAGGCTGTTCTCCTTCCACCCATCCTTGCTTCATCATTCACCCAGCCATGCACCATACCATATTCTTTCCTTCCCAGCCACCTCGGGGACCAAGCAAACACATATCATTCTTCTTTGCCAGTCATCATTACATTTCTCGTCCTTCCACACTTACTTACACCCTTCTTTCGCTTTTCGTTCATCCCATCCATCAAGTTCACCTCAGATCTGATTGGGATTCTTCTCGCCAAAAACTTCACAGCTAAATCGAAGTACATTTAGAGGAGGCTACTACCTGGTTTATTTATAATACACCTGTGCAGAAAGCACACTCTGCAGTCTTCAATCTCAATGACTAAGGAATGTATAGCTTACCTCTGCCCGCCACCACCGTGTGAACCCTCACAGGCATGTCCTTGTCCGGCACTTGCACCGCCTCCTCCCCAGAGTTGTCCTCCTCGTCCAATGCCACCACCACCTCCGCGCTGGCCCCGTCTCCAGATGTTCCACCTACAAAGTACATTTAATAATGTTAGAATACACCACTCACTACTATATATTATTTGGTCTAGGAGGAAGAAAGAAATGTGAAAAAAACAGTATACAATTTAATAATTTATGACTGTGTACTCTAAAGTAAAAATGTCCCTTTTTCCAGGGAAGGCTGTTGTCTTGCTGCACTTTTTGGCACAACTGATGAATGTTTGCTTTTTACTTTTTAACACGCACCACTTTTTCTCCTAACAGACAGAAGCTTGACTTCTAAGAACACGAGCAGGATCAAGTTCAAACCAGGTGAGAGCTCGGCTCGACCACAAGAAATGTGTCCAATTAATCGTCAGCACTAAGCACTTTTCCATTTTCAGTTATACGTTCACTTTTATGACAAACTTGATTTTAATAAATGTGTTTACTTTTAATAAAGCTTTTAAACTTAAATAGACTCTGTGGTTTTTGGTCCTCCAGACTAGAGTGGATGAGCTAAAGGTTTTGGAATTTTTGCAAGCATGAGTCCGTGCCTCTGCCATCGGTGACTTTGGGAGCTAAATGACTCTGCCACACTATCTAGTCAGTAAGGAGATTGGGGGTTCAACTACAAAGTCTGTTATCACTGAGGTATGTGGAAAGTCTAACAGCACCTATTATAATTGATAAGCTAAGCAATGCATTATTTAGTGTCCACAGTTCTGTTTGTGCAGATTTGTCCCTGCAACAGTAGTAGAATGGATTGTCCTCCTATCCAAACCAAAAGTAAAGTAGTATCTTATTCTTTCTTGGTTGTCATTCACCTTTTTATTGTTGGCAATGGTCAAAGCATAAACATTTAGAATACTTGAAAAGACATTATGGACAATTCCAGAGGACTGCACTCAGTGCATAGAGCTATTGCTGACTAGAATGGGAGTCCAATGGAAATGCCAAGTGTGCAATCTTAGTTAGCTACACAGACAGACTAATAAGAATAATCTAGTAATTCCACACAAAGTCATAGTCGAGGCAGGATAAGAATTTAGATCCTGTCTACAAGAAGATCAAAGACGATTTAGAAAAAATCGAATGAGGAACGCTAGGAAAAAATAAGTACTCTATATTAAAATTAAAACTTACTGGGGCCAGCAAAGGAGCCCTCGCCTGCCCGGTCCTGGCCTGCATCGTCAACAGCACCCTCCTCCTCCTCCTGTGTCCTCCTCTTGCCCCTGGGGGAAGCTGATGTACAACATGAAAGAAAGAAAAACAGAAAACATGGATGATATTTCTCAACCAAATCAAACATTTCAAAAGAACTAACAAAATATTTTTGCGAAATAGCAAATAGGGAACGACTCCACGGGATATATTATTGACCAATCTCATGTGGTCGACTACGTTATTACTTTAGTATTGCTTGATTTGCGGACCATCGAATTGGAAACTACCCTATGTAACTCACTAAACAAAGTACTAAAAAGGTTTGCCTAGGATTGGCAGGCAGCAGTCCGCAGCACGCAAAGTGACAGCCAAAGTCCATCGTGATTGAAGATCAGCGACAACACTAAAGTTTCCTACTACATTAACCAGTCATTAAAATACTCAAACTATTAATCCACCACCACTATTTCTTCTTATCGCCATGTGTACAAAGGAAGGACTGGACTTTAGTCTGTAGGGGCTGATTTAGAAGCCCCTTGCGGCTCTTTTGCTCCATTGTTGCGTGACTTTTGTGACGCAGCGACAGCACAAAAGAGGCGCAATGGTGCGGCGTATATTAACAACGTGACGCATATGGGAGATGCATCATGTTGTAAAGCCCTGCGCCAATAGGGGGCGTTCCGGCGCAAGGGAGGGCGTTCCTGCGCAGGAACGCATCCTAAAAGTGGCTGAGGGAAATCTACAAGATTTCAATCAGTCACTTTGAGGACAATGATGCGTGACTCAAACCCTGCGCCTGCTTGAAGCAGACGTACGGCTTGACGCAGCATTGGGGAGATAGGGCACCCCAGAGCATTGATGGAGCTGCACCATCGTTGCGACGCAACTCCAGCAATGCGCCGCCTTTACGGCACAGATGCGTAACGCTTTGGTGACGTTTTGGGCCCATGGTCCGCCGCATTGTAAATACGGCGCACCATGGGTGATGGTGGCGTGACGCACAATTACTGGCGCATCCCTGCTACTTTGCAGGGATGCGCCGGTAATTAAAAATCAGAACCTTAGTGTGTAGCATTACGCAGTTCTTTAAACTACACTCATACATAATTTCACAGGCCAATGAAATGAACACAAAATCTAAAACAAATAAGCATAGTAGCAAAACTACTGAGAAGAAGGAGAGCAGTGTACCTGAAATGCACAGAAGATTTTGAAATATAATTTACCTACAATGTAATGAGCAGCATTATTGCTCTTGGTAAAAAACAAAAATTTGCAATATAATAACACAGCAGGAGAAAACATAGTAGTAAAGGAATAGCTACTACTATTTACCAAGCCCGGGGATCTCAAGGCCAAGGAGGTCGAGCAGGTCTCGCTCACGGGTCAGGACATCCGTCCAGCGGTGGGTGGCCTGGTTGTAGGTGCGCCAGACCCGAGAGTGGTGGTAAATGGCCTGGCACACCTTCTCCCACCGCTTCCGGCGCTCCCGGGCCCCGTACCCGGCACTGATCTTGCCGCCTCCCATGATGGTCCTGGGGAGGCGGCGCTGAACATAAAAAATGAGTTGGCCCACCTCCTCCGGGGTAAAGATCTCCCTGGGTACGACCTCCTCCCCCCTCAAACGCCCGCACAGGAGCCGGACACGGGGTGCGGGACCCTTCCCCTTCTCGGGATGCTTCCCGGCTCCCTTCACCATGGTCTGGGCGGAAAGGAATAAAGAAAATAGAATAGGGAAGAGAAGAAAAGAAAAGAGTTTAAAAAAGTAGTTTAAAATTAACCAAAAGTAGCAGTAAACACAAAAATATAGGGCTAGAAAAATAGAGGGATAGATAATAAGTAAAATAGATAAAAAAAAACTTCAAACAAGCAAAGGATGGCAGAGATTGACAGAGGATACAAAGACCATGCCCAGAACCATAGCAATGAATGAGAAACAAGATGGCCGCGCCCGTTCACGACCGCGCGGGTAAGTTCGCGCGAGATTTTACTTGCGAACACGCGCGAAACTGTACAGGCAAGCCGCAGACTTTGCGAGATTACACTTCGCGCCCGGAAACGGAAATACGTCAGGCAAACAAGATGGCCGCGCCCTTGAACGACCGCGAGGGTAACTTCGCGCCTTGCGCTACGAGCGGCTCGCAAAAACGCACAAAACCTTGCCAACTAACACGCCGCAAAAAAACAAATTGCATATTCGCACAAATTTGCGGCTTCCGAATCCGATCTCGCGCGTGTTCGCGCCCCGCGAATCCCGCGAAATTGCAGAAAAACGAGTTTTTCAAAACTGAAAGCACTCGGCAGGGGCAAGAGTTCAAACTCATCATTAGTAACAATTCCCTGTAGTGCTTCCTGACTGTGGCCCCTCCAGAATTCAGTTGCTAGTTGCAACAATTGTATGACCCTGCTCTGACCCTCACAGCAGGCTCATAGAATAGCTACAAGTAGGCCACAAAGGTCCTGGGAAAAAAAATGCACTGCAACAGAAAACAAATTACAGATAAGGAAGCAGGTGCCAGACTGGAATTTTAAAACAGTGACACATTAATAAACTAACCCCAAATTAATTCATGTCAGTTGAAGCAGGGCTGGTGTGCTTGCTTTTCCCCCCCATAATCTACAGTGATGATGAACCAGTGCAGTGCAGTGCAATTTTTTTTCCAGGACCTTTGTGGCCTACTTGTAGCTATTCTATGAGCCTGCTGTGAGGGTCAGAGCAGGGTCATATAATTGTTGCAACTAGCAACTGAACTCTGGAGGGGCCCTTGTCAGGAAGCACTACAGGGAATGGTTACTAATGATGAGTTTGAACTTTTGAACCTGCTGAATGCTTTTTTTGTGTTCGCAAGGATTTCTGCCAGTTCGCAAGGATTTCTGCCAGTTCGCAAGGGTTTTGTACCAGTTCGCAATTGCGAACTTACACCGCACGCAGCAAAAAATCTGCTGCGTGCGAATTTGCGGATTTTGCGGGAAATTCGCGGATCTCGCGGATTGCGAATTTACTGAAAATCCGCAAAATCCGCGAGCGTAACGGATTTTCCGCCCATGCTTAATAATAAACTCACAAGATCAGATGCAATTTTGGAAGTGGATGAATAATTGTTTTAAATCAAATCAGCGACCTACCCCCACAAACATCTCACCCCCAGCATGGGAAACTCACATAGGAGCCCTCTATGTGGAGTCACCTAGTGATATCAGCATAAACACTAAATCGAGGGCTAACAATGTACCATGTTACATGGAGCTACAGTCCTGATCACATTTTTTGTTGTTGTTTTTTTACAGAGTTTTATATAGCAGGAACTTGACCCGAAGGTATCAGAGCGCTTTACATAGCACCAGTTGCGTTTCATGAGGACACATTCAGTTTTGTTAGGCACGGGGAGCTTAAATAATTTGCCCAGAATCACAGGATGTTCAGCGTCATTGCTGAGACTCAAACCCGGTTCCCCAGTATGGAGGTTGACCGCCCTAGCCGTTAGGCCAACTCCTCTCTCCACATGAACAAAAATAAATAACACCTGACATGTTATGCACCTCATCATTAAAATGCGACCCGGACGGGCACCAGGCCCAAATAGCATTCCACCTAGTGTATAAGGCTCTACACAACGTCGGACCAGCCTTTTTTACTCAAAATCTCATTCCCTACAGTCCCTCTAGAACACTACGCTCCTCCAGTTCACACGATCTGGTGGTACCCCGTACCAAATCTGTCTCATGGGGAGACAGAAGATTCCTTGTAGCCGCACCTAAACTATGGAACACCTTGCCGCACTCGATTAAAACAAGCCCCTCACTTTGGTCTTTTCGTAAGCAACTCAAGACCTGGCTTTTTAATCTGTAAACTCTAGCTCCCCTTTGATGGTTAAACACTGCAGATATTCTCTTAGCGCCGAGATGCCCACAGGCCTTCGTTCGCGCTCTACAAATGCTTTTAATAAATAAATAAATAAATAAATAAGTATATAAAGGGAAGGCTCGCAAATGTGCCACAATCATGGCACTCCTATTTTGGGAATACAGGTCAGGAAGACACATCCCTGAGTCATGGAGGCGCTCCCTTTTAGTGCCAATACACAA